>NW_026600211.1:175000-402500 GCF_029448725.1 Salvelinus fontinalis | reverse complement strand
TTTGTCACATAATAATTTGAATGGACTCACTCTGCAATTATAGTGTTTGACTACCTTGTCTCTGTACCCCACACATACAATTATCTATAAGGTCCCTCAGTCGAGCAGATAATTTCAACACAGATTCAACCACAAAGAACAGGGAGGTTTTCCAATGCCTCGCATAGAAGGACACCTATTGGTAGATGGGTAAAAAAAAACATTGAATATCCGTTTGAGCATGGTGATGTTATTAATTACACTTTGGATGGTGTATCAATACACCCAGTCATTACAAAGATACAGGCATCCTTCCTAACTCAGTTGCTGGAGAGGAAGGAAACTGCTCAGGGATTTCACCATGAGGCCAATAGTGACTTTAAAACAGTTAGACTTTAATTGTCATCAGAAAGGACTAGGAGTATTTTAGGATAAAAATAAACGGAATAGAGCTAAGTACAGGCAAAATTCTAGAGGAAAACCTGGTTCAGTCTGCTTTCCAACAGACACCGGGGTACAAATTCCCCTTTCAGCAGGACAATAACCTAAAACGCAAGGCCAAATATACATGGGAGTTCCTCACCAAGGCGACATTGAATGCTCCTGAGTAGCCTAGTTACATTTCTTACTTAAATCGGCTTGAAAATCTATGGCAAGACTTAAAAATGGCTGTCTAGCAATGATCAACAACCAACTTGACAGAGGTTGAAGAATCTTTTTAAAGAATAATGTGTATATTTGTACAATCCAGGTGGGCAAAGCTCTTAGAGACTTACCCAGAAATACTGACAGTTGTAATCACTGTCAAAGGTGATTCCAACATGTATTGACTCAGGGGTGTGAATACTTATGTAAATTAAATATTTCTGTGAATGTTCAATACATTTGGAAAAACCTCTAAAAACATATTTTCACTTTGTCATTATGGGATATTGTGTGTAGATGGTTGAGAAAAAAAATCATATTTAATCCATTGAATTCAGACTGTAACACAACAAAATGTGGAATAAGTCAAGGGGTATAAATACTTGCTGTAGGCACTGTATACATTACACACACACACACACACACACGCACGCACGCACGCACGCGCGCGCGCGCACGCACACACACACACACACACACACACACACACACACACACACACACACACACACACACACACACACACACACACACACACACACACACACACACACACACCCCTCTGTACTCACATTAATCTCTGTCCCACACCCTATCCACTGTCCCTAATGAAAGCTTCGACTCATGTTTGACCCCTAAGCTACAACTCCCCAGGTTTTATCTGTTAGGGGAAACCCAGACCTGTGGACTGTGGAGTGCTAGAGGGACCATGGGATATGACCCAGTGTTGGCTTGGTCTCTGCTTCCACTGGGTTGATCTATGCTTTTACTAATGCCTCTTTAAGGTCTACATACTCTATTTAATTTGGCATTTCCCATATTTTCACTGATACCATATGAAACCCCTCCCTTAGTCTCCTAGGAACAATCTCACTGCACCATTCTCCACTTCTGTCCCGTCTCTCTCTCTCTCTCAGTCTCTCTCTCCTCTCACGTCTCCTCTCCTCATCTCGTGCCCCATCGGCCCTCGGTCGGGATCGCTCCCTCCTCTCTCCTCGTCTCTCCGTCTCCCGGCTTACGTCGCTCGTCCTCTCACCGCCCTCCCTCTCATCTCGCCACCTCTCTCTCCCTCATTCTCCTACCCCCTCGTCATCTCACCGCTCCCCACTCTCTCTCTCTCTCTTCTCCTCTCTCTCTCTCTCTCTCTCTCTCTCTCTCTCCTCTCTCTCTCTCTCTCTCTCTCTCTCTCTCTCCTCTCTCTCTCTCTCTCTCTCTCTCTCTCTGTCTCTCTCTCTCTCTCTCTCTCTCTCTCCTCTCTCTCTCTCTCTCTCTCTCTCTCTCTCTCTCTCTCTCTCTCTCTCTCTCTCTCTCTCTCTCTCTCTCTCTCTCTCTCTCTCTCTCTCTCTCTCTCTCTTTCATTCTTGCCATGTGTCCCTATCAAACTCTCCCTCTGATGGCCTCTGCTTGGCTGTCTCCAGTTTTTCTCTCACTCTTACCAATTATTGTTCTATCCATCCATCCATCCATTCACCACCCGCCCATCTGTCCAAAACATGACTTTCATCTCTCTGATGCTCATCTAACTATATTGCATGTCTGTCTGTCTGTCTGTCTGTCTGTCTGTCTGTCTCTCAGAGTCTTCCAAAGTGGGAGACAGACAGTAAGATCAGCTGTGAGCAGACTCTGCAGAAAGGGGAGGGACCTAAGACCGCCTGGACCCGAGAGATAACCAATGACGGCGAGCTCATCCTGGTAAGACTCTCTACTGGCTACCTGTCCTGTCAATCAACCACAGTTAGAGGCATTGTACTGTACAACCGTCCATTGATACATTTTGAACACAGTATGCTTGAGGACCTCAGTCATTTTCCTTCCACACAAAGAAAGGAGGACTCACCTCATCCACTACCAATGTGTAACATCCATCTACTGGAGCCTACACACTGTGGGGCCAGGAAGTTTTTCCATAATACGATAGTCATCCCGCCACTCCATTCAGATCAGTGTTAACGAGGGAGGGAGGGAGGGAGGGAGGGGAAGAGGAGGAAGATAAACAATTTAGGTCTACTGGAACAAGGGGCACAACTTTCAATTTCATTCTGAAATTGCATTTTTGTCCCCCCCAGTTGTATCATTGGAATGTGATACAAAACGTGGCAACGGTGTGCTTTAGGACCATGCGGGTCCCTCCGAGCGTCGGGTAGGCTGTTTGGACTGTTTATCCAACCTGATTTAGTATATTTTTTTAATACAAAAAAGTTATGTCCCGACCACTTCTAAAACCAAAGTTGCGCCCCTGACTGGAACGTATAGCTAATGATCATCATGTGTGCCACTGTGTGGAACGTATAGCTAATGATCATCATGTGTGCCACTGTGTGGAACGTATAGCTAATGATCACCATGTGTGCCACTGTGTGGAACGTATAGCTAATGATCACCATGTGTGCCACTGTGTGGAACGTATAGCTAATGATCACCATGTGTGCCACTGTGTGGAACGTATAGCTAATGATCACCATGTGTGCCACTGTGTGGAACGTATAGCTAATGATCATCATGTGTGCCACTGTGTGGAACGTATAGCTAATGATCACCATGTGTGCCACTGTGTGGAACGTATAGCTAATGATCACCATGTGTGCCACTGTGTGGAGAGACATGAAGCTCAACATGAAAACTGCCACTCTGTAAAAGGACGCGTCGTTAGAGCGAACACAAGTGAACCCGTCAAACCAGAGACGACTCCCTCGTTTCCTGGAATTTGTCAAGGACCATGAACAAATGCATCTGATGCATTGCACAATATGTGGTCTGTCTCTGATCATTCCATCTCTCATGCTGAGTGTTGGGCTTCTAATTCAATTAGTCAACTTAGATCTAAAATCGTATGGTTTCCATGGTTTAAAAGGCCAGCAGGTTGTAATGCAGGAGTCGTTCAGGACACCTCTTGTTGGAAGAGACACAGTCACAGACAGGGACTGAACAGGATGGACAGAGACTGTGTTAATGTTGGATATGAATGCTTCTATTGAAAAATGCACATCTTTATAAATTCCTTGGATATGAATACCTATATTAAATATATGTATAAATTCCTCTCATTCCAGACCATGAGTGCGGAGGATGTGGTGTGTACCAGAGTCTACGTACGAGAGTGAAAGAGGAGACAACTCTTCATCCTTCCATCTCTCTCACTCACTCACTCACTCACTCACTCACCACTCACTCTCTCACTCTCTCACCACTCACTTCACAAACCCCCGGCCAGAATGGGAAGGGTGAAAGCAGCTTGTAGAATCTAGTTTAACTCCAGTATATCTGTCACAAAACCATGGGATTGAACCCAGTCTAGTTGACCTATATCTATTAAAGTCCGTCTTGCCAATGTTCTGTCCACTTACTCAGTGAGGTTGTAAACCTGAAAGTGTGTCTTTTTCTGAGTCTTTGTACGTGCAAGGTTGTTGATCCATGTGTGTGTGTGTGGGTGTGTGTGTGTACGTGCTAGTCAGTGGAGTAGGTCTAAGTGTGTGTATCAGTGTCTGACTATATTTGTAGTTGTGTAAACCTATCTATGAGCTCTTCCAGTTATAAGGTCAGTTACTTTGTGTCCGGTCTCTCTCTCCTTCTCTCTTCCCTCTTTTTTCTCTATGTCGATAAAGTTGTATATTTATTACACTAGATCTGATACCGTGTTGCTACGGTTTTTACTTTGTCTCTTTTATATAAAATCTGATCAAAGGAAATTATGCTTTCTATGGGAAGACAATAAAACACGATGTTGACTCCATACGGTTTTGGTTTTTGGTATCACACACACACACACACACACACACACACACACACACACACACACACACACACACACACACACACACACACACACACACACACACACACACACACACACACACATCCTGACACCCACATGAACGCATGCTCACACACTTACTTACACACACAAACAGTACAGATGTAGGATGTTAATTTGAGCCAGTTTGCTACAGCAGGAAAATAATCCAGCAGAAACAGGAAATGTGAATTATTATCTGGATTATAACTAATGGCCATTTTTGTAAGGGGTTGGGAAATTTTTCGAAAGGAAAAATCTAGTTTAAAATTTTTACGTGGAAATTACAAACTTCAGAAGCCCTTTTAAACCTCAACTACACAACAAGTTTTAGATTTCCTGCATTGCAGGAACAATCTCCGGCAACAGAAAAGTTGATCAAAAGAATATCCTACATCTGTAAATACTCAAGGACTAAGATTTTACTGGTAAATACCGCTTTATGGTTTGTGAGTATAACTGTAACTCACCATTGGCGTCTAAATACACACACACACACAGACACACACACACGCATTAGTACTAGTGCTGGCACAATTACCGTATAACCGTGTAACCGACGGTTATGGATGAAGACCGTCATAAAAATTCAATAACTGTCATAATCGTTTAAAAAAGAAAGCGGTTGAGTCTGTTTCCGCGGTAACATGGACTCTTAAAAATGTGATGAAACGTTGTTGCTCCTTGCTGAAACAAGCAAGGTGTTGTAGCAAACAAGTCTTGGGGTGCCAACGCCCCCACAATGCAGCAACAGCACACATAGAAATAGAATGAATCATTCTAAGCACATGCAGTCAGGAGCAGAGGAGGAGAAAATGTGTCAAAATAAATAAATAAATATATATATATTTTGTATTATTTGCTACTTGAACGGTTATTAGGGAGACGGTGGTCATTTGGCTGGCCAATTACCATCATCCAAAATTACATGACCGTCACAGCCCTAACTAGTACACATCTTATTTTAGACTTTGTCTCAGCTGTCTGCAACAAGAATAACTTGTCTGTCTCTCCGCCCCCTCGAGACTCTCCCTCTCCCTTTTTCCTTCTCCCCATCCCTCCCGTCTTTCTCTCTCTGTCAATCATCTCTCTACCACATGCCCTCCTTTCTCCACTCCTTTCTTTCTCACTGCCTCTCTTCTCAGTCATTTTCTCCATTCATCCTCTCTTCTCTTCTCCCCCCCTTCTCCATTCATCCTCTCTTCTCTCCCTCTCTCCCTTCTCCATTCATCCTCTCTTCTCTCTCTCTCTCCCTTCTCCATTCATCCTCTCTTCTCTCTCTCTCTCCCCCTTCTCCATTCATCCTCTCTTCTCTATCTCTCTCCCCCTTCTCCATTCATCCTCTCTTCTCTCTCTCTCTCCCTTCTCTATTCATCCTCTCTTCTCTCTCTCTCCCCCTTCTCCATTCATCCTCTCTTCTCTCTCTCTCTCTCCCTTCTCCATTCATCCTCTCTTCTCTCCCTCTCTCCCTTCTCCATTCATCCTCTCTTCTCTCCCTCTCTCCCTTCTCCATTCATCCTCTCTTCTCTCCCCCCTTCTCCATTCATCCTCTCTTCTCTCCCCTTCTCCATTCATCCTCTCTTCTCTCTCTCCCCCTTCTCCATTCATCCTCTCTTCTCTCTCTCCCCCTTCTCCATTCATCCTCTCTTCTCTCTCTCCCCCCTTCTCCATTCATCCTCTCTTCTTTCTCTCGCTCCCCCTTCTCAATTCATCCTCTCTTCTCTCTCTCTCCCTCTCCCTCTTCTCCATTCATCCTCTCTTCTCTCTCCCCCTTCTCAATTCATCCTCTCTTCTCTCTCTCTCCCTCTCCCTCTTCTCCATTCATCCTCTTCTCTCTCCCCCTTCTCAATTCATCCTCTCTTCTCTATCTCTCCCTCTCCCCCTTCTCCATTCATCCTCTCTTCTCTCCCCCCTTCTCCATTCATCCTCTTCTCTCTTCTCTCCCCCTTCTCCATTCATCCTCTCTTCTCTCTCCCTCTCCCCCTTCTCCATTCATCCTCTCTTCTCTCCCCCTTCTCGATTCATCCTCTTCTCTCTCCCTCTCCCCCTTCTCCATTCACTCTCTTTCACTGTGAGAGCTGTTTCACAGATCTGAGCAGAGTTTTCCTGGCTCTCCTAGAGATGACTATAGAGTCTAGCTTTACATATTGATCCCAGAGGATGTATCAGTCCTATTATCTGTGTTGTCCTGATTGGAGTTCCACATGGTAACAGGAGTCAAACTCTGGTGCTGGACATTTAGGTTCAACATATTTCTGGAAGTTTCCCTACTTCTGTTAGCAGTTCCAACACACACACGCACACACACACGCACGCACGCACGCACGCACGCACGCACGCACGCACACACACACACACACACACACACACACACACACACACACACACACACACACACACACACACACACACACACACACACACACACACACACAGTGGTGGAAAAAGTACCCAATTGTCATACTTGAGTAAAAGTATAAATACCGTAATAGAAAGTTACTCAAGTAAAAGTAGGCCAGTAAAATACTACTTGAGTAAAAGTCTAGGCCGGAGGCCGGAGGCAGTAGGAATGACCACGTGTTCTCTTGATAAGTGCGTGAATTTGACTATTTTCCTGTCCTACTAAGCATTCAAACTGTAATAAGTACTTTTGGTTGTCAGGGAAAATGTGTGGAGTAAAAAGTACAATATTTTCTTTAGGAATGTAGTGAAGTAAAAGTAAAAGTAGTCAAAAATATAAATAGTAAAGTACAGATACCCCAAAAAACAACTTAAGTAGTACTTTAAAGTATTTTTACTTAAGTACTTCACACTACTGCAAAAACACACACACACACACACACGAGTGCGCACGTGCGGGCACACACATTCACTTCAATGTTAGTCCTTCATCTCTGAAATCACACAAACACATCTGTCGTTAAGGCAACAGTTAATGATGATGATGATAAGTGGAATGAAGTTGAACATGAGTCTATTTGATGGACAGGTGAGTTGGCCAGTTGGAACCCAGAGATGGCCAGGGTGGGGCCCAACCAATCCGGCCAATCAATGACCAGAAAAAAAGGGTCAGGAGGCGTGACCTGACAGGCAGGAAATGCCAATGGGATTATAGGGTACAGTTGATTGACAGCAGATGTGCTTAACGAGGAGCAGAATCTTTAAGGAAAACCTGTAAATGGAAGAGAACTGGAGACACTCACACACACAGAGCAGGGTGATAGAGGTAGAGGAAATGGAAAAGAGAGAGGTGCACAAGGAAAGGAATTTAGAAATGTTCAAAATGGTCTTTCTCTCATGTTTGACCTCTAAGCTACAACTCCCCAGGTTTTATCTGTTAGGGGAAACCCAGACCTGTGGACTGTGGAGTGCTAGAGGGACCATGGGATATGACCCAGTATTGGCTTGGTCTCTGCTTCCACTGGGTTGATCTATGCTGTTACTAATGCCTCTTTAAGGTCTACAGACTCTATTTAATTTGGCATTTCCCATATTTTCACTGATACCATATGAAACCCCTCCCTTAGTCTCCTAGGAACAATCTCACTGCACCATTCCCCACTTCTGTCCCGTCTCTCTCTCTCTCTCTCTCTCTCTCGCTCTCTCTATCTTCCCCTGCAGCTGTGTGTAATTACAGTGTGACCTCAGTAAAGTCCCGTCCTGGCCAGTAAAATGGGTAGATAACTGCCCTTCTCTGCCTGTTTATTAGCCCCTGGGGCAGTAAAAGGCAGCTGTTTTGCCCCCTTCAAAAACACACGGCCTGCACTGGACCCCCGTAAAAACACACAAACAGTCAGAGACACACACGTACTTGCATACCGAACCAAACACACACATTCTGCAAACTCTTCACACGTACCATCAAACACTCACACTGTACACGCAGCTCATAAAACCCACACTCAGTACACACACACACACAAGGTGAGCACACACACCATGCTGCACTAAAGCAAGCAAGTGAAAACAACTCACATGCATACGATACAATACACACCTACTGTACACTCCAACCAGAGTGCCTGCAAACCATACATTTTACCATAAAGACAGCATGGGTGCATTGCATAGAAAAATACTTTCCATAAATGTATATCTGGGGCCAGACTAAATCTGAAATTTGTATCCTGATTTGAACAACATTGTCATATTCCATGGATAAAACTGAGGCTATACAGTACATATTGATTGGCACTAACGTATTGGACTTGGTTTGAATGGATGCACCAGCCCGCGTTCCAGTATGTTGAACACAAAGCTGTTAACCTTTCCTGGTGATGGACTGCACTGGTTATGCTAATCTGATATGATGAATGAGACTTCCTAAAGACAAATGGACATCCAATACCTGCTAGCATAGCTAACCTGGTTACCATTGGTAATCAAGGGATATGTGAACCGAGACGTAGCACAAGCTCTAACGAGGTTTGTGTGAATGCAGGTTCGTTTAGGTGCCCTGAGGCCATGCCTGTCTCAAAGCAGAGTGCGATGGATGATTTGTGTTCAGGGTGGTGAGAGAGTGGTGTGTGTGCATGTGTGTGTCTCTGTGTGTGTTTTTGTGTGTGTGTTCATGCGTGTGTCCGTGCCTCCATGCATGCCTATGT
Organism: Salvelinus fontinalis; assembly: GCF_029448725.1. Lineage (NCBI taxonomy): Eukaryota > Metazoa > Chordata > Actinopteri > Salmoniformes > Salmonidae > Salvelinus > Salvelinus fontinalis. The sequence goes on along the minus strand of NW_026600211.1, from coordinate 393,482 downwards.
GGAATATAGCAGATGTGAGATGGATGATTTGAGTTCAGGTTGGGGCGGTTATTGACACCTGGGTCAACTGTATTCTGGGGAAGCTAGTAAAGTTGTGGGAGGACCGATGCAAAAATGTCCCACAGGCGACAGTACCACAGGGCATGATGGGTAAGAGGCCCACGCCTTTATAGACACAGAGTGCTCGTGACAGCCTGACTAAACACACACACACACAACATACACGCCAGCTAGCACATTTGGTGTCTTGGAAGTTTTGGAACGTAAGTCTTTGGTTTCCCGTTGGTTCTGGAGACATACGTTTCCTGACCAGTAAAACTGCATTTTTAAAAAACATTCTGAGAATGGAAGTGAACATTTTGCCTGAATGTACATTTTCAGGTTTTATTAACGTTCTGAGAGCAGAAATTGTATGTTATTTGAAGTTAAGTTAGTAACGTTCTAAGAACATTTTCTAAATGTTGTGAATGTTTTGAACGAAAAGTAAAGGTTATTTGGAGGTTTTTGAAATAACTTCATTAAAACTTTCACTGAATGTTTCAATAAGACTGCTGTTAACTGGTTGGAACTCCATGCACGGATAGGACACATGGGAATTCATTTCTTAGGCATTATTCATGCAAACACATTTATTTTCTATTGTGGCATGGCGTCGGTGAGATTCAAACCTATGATCATCGGTCCTCTATCCATAGAATTAGTCCCCTGCGCCACCAGGCGAATGGAATGTATATGTTTTTAAATAACATTCTTAGAACATTCTTTTAATGTTACTAATGTTTTCTTGTGGTTTTCTTGGAATGTTTTCTTAATGTTCTGAGAACATGACTTTAAATTGAACTATAAGGAAACCTACTGAAAATGTTAAGTACTCAAATTCCCACAGAAGCACATTGTTTCTTAACGTTCTCTGAACAATTTGAGAACATTCCCAATGTCAAACCAAATCAAATTCAAAATCAATTGTGTTTGTCATATGCTTCGTAACGAATAACAATAACGAGTAGTGATCGCTGTTTCGGTCACAGGAAATGATGGCGGAGACAATAAGTTAAAAAAAGGTTTTGGTCAGGAGCCTGTAAGATGGCTGCTATCCACTGCAACGCCATCAAACCAGTCAGAGACCGCTCCTGGAACGTTAACGTTTTAATTAAATGTAACCATGTTTGAATGTTTAAAGTCTGTTAAATGAATGAAATACCCAGAAAATACATTTATATACACTACCGTTCAAAAGTTTGGGGTCACTTAGAAATGTCCTTGTTTTTGAAAGAAAAGCATATTTTTGGACCATTAAAATAACATCAAATTGATCAGAAATACAGTGTAGACATTGTTAATGACTATTGTGGCTGGAAGCCCCCTGTTCAGGGGCAGAACAACAGATTTTTACCTTGTCAGCTCAGGGATTTAATCTTGCAACCTTTCGGTTACTATTTCAACGCTCTAACCATTAGGCTACCTGCCGCCCCCTAATCCAAGTTTATCATTTTAAAAGGCTAATTGATCATTAGAAAACCCTTTTGCAACATGTTAGCACAGCTGAAAACTATTGTTCTGATTAAAGAAGCAATACAACTAGTATTACTGTTCAATTTGATGTTTTAATGGTCAAACAATGTGCTTTTCTTTCAAAAACAAGGACATTTCTAAGTGACCCCAAACTTTTGAACGGAAGTGTATATTTTTGTCAAGAATGAGAATGTTCCTTGTGTGAAGGTTGTATGCAAAATAACAACTGGACATGCTCTCACCAAGCTCTAACAAACATATTGTTCTCAGAACGTTATGTGCTAGCTGGGACACACACACACACACACACACACACACACACACACACACACACACACACACACACACACACACACACACACACACACACACACACACACACACACACACACACACACACACACACACACACACACATATATATATAGTTTCTCTCATGCCCTTTTCCATGCAACACACATTTAGTGGAACACACCATCTTCTCGGGTACGTGTGCACTCATGCACACACACACACACACACACACACACACACACACACACACACACACACACACACACACACACACACACACACACACACACACACACACGCACACACACGCACACACACACACACACACACACACACACACACACACACACACACACACACACACACACACACACACACACACACACACACACACACACTTGAGTGTTGAATCTCAGAGCAGGTTTTGGGATAACAGACAGGAGTATAGTAGAGGAATGAAGAAATGGAGAGGTTGAGTCAGAGAGACCAACGGAGGGGTGAAAAGAGGACAAACTCTTCCTGGTTTCAGCCCAAGTCTTCCTCCTCGTCTTCTTTGCTGGAAGAGAAAGATGCAGCTGTGTTTAATGTAGCTGCTAGAGAGACTTTGGTCCTCCAGTATAACACATAGATAACAACGGTTAGGTCTGAATGAAGCCTTTGTACACAGACAGACCCTGTGGTATGGGACTCACCTAAATCAGATTACAGACTCTGAGTTCTACAGTACAGACTCTGAGACTAAACTCAAATATGGACAGAACTGTCTCTATATGTGTGAGAAAATAGAGAACCAGAGAGAATGAGGAGGATGGAGAGACAGAGGCAGAGTGTCACGTTCCTGACCTATTGTTCCTTTTTCTTTTATTTATTTAGTTGGTCAGGGCGTGAGTTGGGGTGGGTTGTCTTTGTGTGTTTTTGTATTGTCTAGGGTGTTGTATGTTTTAGGGGGTTTAGTAGAGTAGATGGGTTAGTGTTTAGTATAGGTGTCTAGGAAAGTCTATGGTTGCCTGAATTGGTTCTCAATCAGAGACAGCTGGTTATTGTTGTCTCTGATTGGGAGCCATATTTAAGGCAGCCATAGGCTTTAGCTGTTTGTGGGTAATTGCCTATGTGTAGTGTTTGTGTCAGCACTATTTTGTCTGTATAGCTTCACGGTCGTCAGTTTGTTATTTTGTTAGTTTGTGCATAGTTGTTAGTTTCTTGTTTTTTCTCTCTTCTAAAATAAAAGAAGATGTATTTTGCACACGCTGCGCCTTGGTCCTCTATCTCACCCAAAGACGATCGTGACAGAATTACCCACCAACCTAGGACCAAGCGGCGTGTCAAGCGGCAACAGGACCCACCTACACAGGATTCATGGACATGGGAGGAGATACTGGATGGTAAGGGACCTTGGGCACAACCGGGAGAATATCGCCTCCCTCGTGAAGAGCTGGAAGCAGCTAAAGCCGAGAGGAGGCGATATGAGGAGGCAGCACGGAAGCAAGGCTGGAAGACCGTGAGTACAACCCAAAAATTTCTTGGGGGGGGCCTTAAAGGGAGTGTGGCGAAGTCAGGTAGGAGACCTGCGCCTACTCCCTGTACTTACCGTGGAGAGCGAGAGTACGGGCAGACACCGTGTTACGCAGTAGAGCGCATGGTGTCTCCTGTACGCGTGCATAGCCCGGTTCGGTACATTCCAGCTCCACGTATCGGCCGGGCTAGGTTGAGCGTTGAGCTGGATGTCATGAAGCCGGCCCAACGCATCTGGCCACCAGTGCGTCTCCTCGGGCCGGCTTACATGGCACCAGCCTTACGCATGGTGTCCCCGGTTCGCTTACATAGCCCGGTGCGGGTTATTCCACCTCCCCGCACTGGTCGGGCGACGGGGAGCATACAACCAGGTAAGGTTGGACAGGCTCAGTGCTCAAGGGAGCCAGTACGCCTGCACGGTCCGGTATTTCCGGCGCCACCTCCCCGCCCCAGCCCAGTACCACCAGTGCCTACACCACGCACCAAGCCTCCTGTGTGTCCCCAGAGTGCTGTGCGTCCTGTTGCTGCTCCCCGCACTAGCCCTGAGATGCGTGTCCTCAGCCCGGTACCACCAGTTCCGGCACTACGCACCAGGCCTACATTGCGTCTCAGCCGGCCAGAGTCTGCCGTCTGCCCAATGGCGCCTGAACTGCCTGTCTGCCCAACGGCGCTTGAACTGCCCGTCTGCCCAACGGCGCTTGAACTGCCCATCTGCCCAACTGCGCCTGAACTGCCTGTCTGCCCAACGCCGTCTGAACTGTCCGTCTACCAAGCGCCGCATGAACTGCCCGTCTGTACTGAGTATTCAAAGCCGCCCGTCTGTACTGAGCCTGCAAAGCCGCCCGTCTGCCATGAGCCTTCAGAGCCTTCCGCCAGACAGGAGCCGCTAGAGCCTTTGTAGGAGTAGGTGACATATGTGGGTAGATATCACACTGTTGGACAGTAGATGTAGTGGTGTGGTGGTAACATAAGATACATGGATAACATATGGAGATGGAGGATGGTTGAGCATTGGAGTGACGAACCACATGTTGACATGGGTCATGGGACCGTGGTGATGGAGGTCTACTGGGGGACGTTCTGGCCCTCTGACCCTTTGACCCTTGTATATTCTCCATTTTGCTGACAGATTGACGAGACATAAGGGCGCCTACTGGGCGCTTTGACACACTAGATTTATAGTCTACCCATTCCACTAGAAAAGCATACATACCAGAGAAATATGCCTGGGGTGGCTGGACACTAATGAACAAGAAACACATAGTCTGCTGATTCCATTTGAGTGAAACTGACCAGACACATAGACGCCTATAAGCAGTTGGATGCCCTAGAGATGGGGGGGGGCACAAAGAGTGCATTGATTTAGTGGTGAAGGGAGGGGATACAGAGTATGTTGACACACTAAGACAGAGGGTCTGACCACTATTATAATTTAACTGAAAGCAGATGATGGCCGTTAGTATGCGTGAACAAGCAGGAAGCCTGAACTAAAAAGAGAATGATGGCACAAAGAATAGGGGAAGTATGTTTATTTGCATATGGGGTGGACTCATATGCTATTTGGGTATAAAGAGCGAACCAGTGCTCTGGGAGTGGGGGTTCCGTGGGACTTCCGAGATGGTTATACTATTGTAAATAAAAGCATGTTTTGATTTCACAAGTTCTGATAAAGCGTTATACTTCTGAGATGATTTTCCACGACATATTTGGCGAGCTTGCCAGGAGGGACAGGGACTGAGGAATGGCGTCCAGGGCTGGAGATAGTTTCTTTGGACAATCTTGCAAACACTATGGCCACAACTATAAAAAGGTAAGCTTGTTCTTACATAGTTAAAATGTTTGTATGGATTGCTTCAGAGATCCTGTCTCAGCGAGAGGGGCGCCATGTAAGTCTCTCTTTCAAATTTCCTAAAAAGAAACCAGTAAAAACGAAAGAACTTTTGAATTCAAATAAATTTGCATGTATGTGTAATTTGGGGAATTGTATTAAATATAAATGCATGTGCATGTATAGAGAATGAGTGAATAGGCGATGTGAACTTTGCTTGTGTTAGGTGTTTAGTGGAGCATGCGCTTGTTCTGATTAGACCGTTCGAATGTGTAGCTTAAATGATGTGCTTGTTTGCGCCATCTGGCTGAGATGGCTGGCTATAATGTGGGACAGCTCATATGGTAAAAACAGATAATGTAGGTAGAAAATCCTGTGATACCTCTTCAATAAAATTAGTAGAAGGAATGCTTGGACAGGTTACTTATGAATAACGGCTCTAAAGATAACAGAGAACTGCATAAATAAGTAGTTAGGAAGCCATGATACCGCTCTTTAAAAAAGGAACATTTTTAAAGAGGTCTGATTGGGTGGATATTTAGTAAATAAATACTTAATGGATACCGCCCCAGAACGGGGGACTGAACGGATGAATATTTAGAAGGCAGGAAAAACGTTAGCCCGATTGTGCGGCGTTCAACTGCAAAAGTAGCTTATAAATATTAGGTTGTAGGAAAAACGTTTGCCCGATTGTGCAGCGTTCAACTGCAAAAGTAGTTTATATGGTCAAAACATAAATCAGTAGTTAAATAAATATTTCATGGTTAACGCTCTGAAAGGAGGACTGTACGGATGAATATTTAGGACGTTTGCCCGATTGTGCGGCGTTCAAATGCAAAAGAAATCCTGCGAATAAAAAACCGCTCTGTCTAGCTAACAGGGTTTTGTAATTCAGTAGGTCACGCCACAATACTACTCTAATAAAAGAAGAAAAGATCAGTATTGGGGGGTGGGTAGGATATGAAGACAAACTGATCCGATTAGACAGTAGTCTCTCGTCATATCGTAGAAATCCTATTAGCCTAGGCTTATGTTGAACAAAGGGATTAAGTCAATAAAGAAAGAACTGAGTTGTTTTGAGGTAAAAACAAAGGGATTGAATAAAAGGATGAATGATAATGTTGTAAGAAATGAGTAGATCTGTGTAGAGATAGAACATTAGGAAGAAAGAAAGGACAGGTTGGGTTGGGTTGTGTGTGTGTCTGTGACCAACTGCTGGTAGGAAGAGGCATGCGCAAGCCTCTCTGACAGTTAACTGAGTGTAATTTGAGAAGGAGAGTGCATCTAACTCTCACAGGGAAGAGGAACAAAATCGGGAAAAAATATTGGGCAAAATAAGTTATAAATAACGATAAAAATTAACGTGATAATGTGTTAAAAGAGCATTGTAAAAATACGATAGGTGTTAAAGGGGTATTAAACTGAGGCACGAATAGTATATAAAAGGAAAGAACGTTTAAAATAAACTGAAATTATACTATAAAGTTAAAAACGAATCTAGGTTAGTTAAGATAAATAGTGATAAATAGTGAAATTCAGGACAGATTAAGGATTCACGAACGGTGTAACAAAGGAAGAGGAAAAAAAACAGGCCGTCGATCACTATGTACCCACAGAGACTGCGGTCTAAAAATAGCCTGAAGGACAGAGACCAGAATATGAGAGGTTTGTTTCACTAAAACCGTGAATCGGGAATTAAACAGTAAAATGGGATAAAAGACAATGAAATAATAAGAATATAGGGGAGAGGTAAGAAAGTATAGACAAAATAAATTAATAAAGGTAAAAGTAAGACGTTAGATAGAGATCTTAACGGAGCGGGCAGTGGACTGGTGTGACTCAGTTGGTAGAGCATGGTGCTTGCAACGCCAGGGTTGAGGGTTAAATTCCCATGGGGGACCAGGATGAATATGTATGAACTTTCCAATTTGTAAGTCGCTCTGGATAAGAGCATTTGCTAAATGACTTAAATGTAATGTAAATGTAATCATAAAATTGATTAGAATTATAAAATGAATAAATAATGATATCTGTAAAGGGAAAAACACAGTGATATTTGAAGTATTGTACTAGAATAAGACATTAAGTCATCTGTAGTATTCAGAAATAATGTCTGTACTATATAGAGCGTGGTTTGAGAAGAGAAATTAAGTGATGTGACAAATGCATTTTTAATTGGAAAGGGGATTCGCTCTACCTTGGAAAAATAGTAAATAAAAGGTGAATAATAACATGGGAATATTTAGGAAAAATAAATAAATAATTAGTGGCATGACAACAAAATGACTGTTTCCATAGAATAGGGAGAGAAGGACACTATTACCTGATAAACAGGATAAATAGGACAAGGGAATTAAACAGTCACATGGGACCAAAATGTGAAGCTCGATTTGCAGGCGTTCTGATGTCAACTTTCTATCATCAGAAAATACATTGCGATGGGGTTGTGTGTGTGGTTCCTCTAGTCCTCGCAGACGTGCGGGTGATTGGCAGAACTATTGACAAGATCTAAGAACCAATAAGAAAATAGCTCTCTGTTCTGGATATAGGTATATCGGGTATGGGAAAATTAGTGTAATGTGACATTAGAACTTAGTGCGGTAGTAGGAAATGCCGCTATACAAGAGTTTATATCCTTGTCAAAATAACAAACAACTAATTGGTTTGAGGTTAGTGAGAATGGAATTTTTTACTTGTCGGTGTATAGTCTCTGAGCGAACAATGAGTGTTTCATAGAGATTACAGTTTATATGTGGTCAAGAAGAAGTATTAGATCACGTTTGACTTGACATCTAGTAAAGTAACGATGGAATTTTAATTGTTAGACATTCTATACCACAATTCTCTGGAACTGTTAAAGACGCTTTAGAATAAAATCTATGGATAAGTAAAATTATTGGTTTGCTGACTAAAAGGTAACGTTGTGAATATTAACGATATGTACACTTTCTTTTCCAGAAAGAATAAGGAAAAAAAAAAAAAGGGTTTTTTAATCTTCTCTGGTCAACAATGTCATTGGAGACTAATTAACTGCTTTCCACAGTAATGCAAAGTCAGCCGCTTTAAAAATAAAAATATCTGGATAAGGCTAAAACATGGAGTTCTGGATGAGTGAGTTCAGTCCCTTTGCTATTATTGGCTTATGATTCACTAGTGAGTACACCATGTACTGGGAATGAATATGCATTAGTAGATATATTGGAAGGGTTTTTTCCAATTCAGTTTCAAATTGGGTATGCAAAAGGATGAACATGTTTTTGAAAAATGTATTTAAGTTGCTCCTAAAGAAAGGGGGAGTGGAAACATATTAATGGTGTCAAAATGCCCTGAATCCTAGGAATTTCCTGTGAAAGACTGATCACCTTTTACTAGAAATTGTTGGAACAGGTGGGATTTACTTATAAAATGTTTAAGACACCAGACTCTATTCAAACTGTATAATTACTTTGAAAATCTATTATGTCCCTGGGAAAATTATGAAGAGTTGTACCCTTAAATTGAATAAGTTATTCAAATAGGTTTATTTTATTTTTATTTTTGATATAACATGGGTTCATAGGTAAAACTATCAGTTCCTTGGGGTTATGGTCTTTGGGTAAATACACAAATGTGTTTTGTTCATTATGCATATAAAAAGTGTTGAAAGTTATTCCAACGGGTTTATTGGAGTGTGGGTTTGTGAGGGTTTTTGTTGATAAATACATCATCTGTAATTCATCTGAGAGAACACTGGTGGAATAAGGGAGTTATCATAAGAAGGTGACGTCAGAATGCTTTAAGGCATGGGAGAGAATATCACCACAAGTGGGTGTGGAGATCAAACCCACCCTAACCGACTGAACAGTGAGGGACAACTGTGTCTGATGACCTGTGAACTGTATCTAAAAAAAGACATGCTGAAATGATATGGGCCAGGGAGAATAATGACTTAAAGGTATTGGGGTACTGATCTTTTTATTATCAGGCCACAAATGAGAGAAAAACTGAGACAATGGGGCTATTGGAAAATAGATAATACTGGTGTTTAAAGTGTTTAGTATAAATTTTAATTATTAATGTTGTGTATTGAATAGATAAGGTCAAATTTGAGTTAAAGTAAACACTAAGGACTGTTATCCTGAATATTGGGTTGGAAAATGTATTTAAGAAATAACTGTTTAGTTATTTAGATATAGAACTGTTTAAATTTAATAGGCCTAGGGAAGCTCTGGAAACTAATCCTGAGACAAGGTGGTTGACAAAACTTACAGAATATTAGATTAAAGGTTTTTTATTTTTTATTTTTGTTTTGTTTTATAATGTCATTGGAATTGGAATGATAAAATCTAATGTTTAATTGAATAAAAAGATAGTATGTTGTGCGATGATACCCAAGAATGAAGAAGAAAGAGACCAATAATAACATGGGCATAGAATGAAACAGATGGACGTTTTCTCCAGGTTTAATTACATTACAAATAGTGGAAATTTATTGCAAATGTGTAATTATTATAATTTTTTTTCTCTTTTTCTCGTTTGGTCAATTTATTTTTGTTTTGAGGAACATAAGGTTGTGTATATGTTCCTGAGGAGGGACTGATACTGATATAAATGATATATAAATTGACTTAAGGATGTTTTAAGTATGTATCAAACAATGGCTGTTATGGGTTAGGGGACTCATAAATGAAGGTAATGGTAGTGAAGGGGTGTTATTTGTAGAAACTATGTATAATAATAGAGATAATTCACAGAAAAGGAAAGACAGCTGACTGTGTAAAATATAGGGAAAATTCTAAAGTAAATAGAACAATTCACATATCTAAAGATATGGTAAAAAGAATAAGTGGTGGCATTTTGAACACTAGAGCAAAAGTTTAAGAAACTTATTACTTAGTTTTGATAGGATTGGATATTAATCCAACTGGAAGACATTTGACTGATTACATGTTATTGTACAGCAGTTGATGTAGGGAACATCATTTGACTATCATTGAATATTTCTGTGGCAGGAGGCCAGGTATTTGAGGCAGAATGGTTACATAGGGCTGTTATTAAAAATTAAGATTTAGTGATCTTGCTAATGTTGTCAGGAAATAACCCATGTGTAAGTGTGTATGTCCTCAGGAAAAAACAGCCAGAAATGGAAGGGCTTGGGCTGCATTCTGGAGACTGAGTGTACATCAAGATACACCAGGCTGGTGGTATACTTCTTACAACACTGCAGTGGTAAAGTTCTTCATGTCTCTCTTTGGTGGGTGCATAAGTCTCACGAGAAGTAAGGTCCAGCTGAATAATGGGTGAGCTTGAAAACACCATGACAGAGGATGTGGAATCAGAGAGAGAAAGAGAGAGAGATTAGATTCCACTATAGACATACTGGGTTGAGTTTGGAGGCTACTTGTTTTATTTTTAATACATCATGTGAAAGAGAATGGATGATAGGATATTATACTCTAAACAAACATGTTAAAGGGATTGATATGAAAGCATATACAGTGTTGAATTAATTCAAGAAGAGAGAATGTTAATTGTAGGTTTTGCACATGATTATCAGTTGAAATGGAGTAGATGGGAAACTAAGTAAAAATGACATGATTTGGGAACACCTCTCAGAACCTGTGGCCGAAAGGGGAAGACTGGGTGGAAGCATGAGGAAGCTTTTTAGGGCTTTTATTTTTGTGGAGTCCAGCAGAAAAGTATCCTGGAGGCATAGAGTCAGGTAAAGAGAGAATGGGAATTGTCATGGTCTCAGATTTCAGTTTGCATGAATATATTTATGCATAACACATAACATTGTCAATGCTGTTATGTTTTGTCTGTTGTTTTCCAAGTCTTATGTTTAGGAAACCAGAAGGAGAGGGGTTCGCCAGCTTCAGCTGGAATGTCTGTTTGTTGTGTGATGAGTGATGGAAGTAAGAGGATGTATGGTGCAATCATAGAACAGAGGCCATAAGTCTCTAAGTATGAATGCTTCACAGAAAGTAGGCAGAAACCTGAACCAGGATGAGAGGTTCTGGGTTTGATGATCCAAGGGGACCAGAAGGACCTCTCCCAGTGATACCAGGAGATCTAGTCCACGTTGGAGGGATCCGGAGGAAGTGGGATCAACCGAGGAGAGATGGACCCTATGAGGTGGCCAAAGCAACAAGAACGGCCGTCCAAGTGAAAAGAAGCCAGACGTGGTACCATCTGAATCACTGCAGCTGAGTCCCAACAGAGAGAAGGATACAACCACATAGAGATGAGGACACAGAGGATGCTGATTCACCAGGAGGGAGCAGGAGCAGCGGTTACGATTGAGATGCCAGGGAGGAGCCAAGAAAACAGTAAATCAAGTGAAAGCCAAAATATGACACGTGCACCGACTAATGCACCCAGAAGAGGAGGAGAGGCCTCACAAGGAACAGAATAAGAACGTTTCTTTCCTAAAATTGAAACCCTTCCAGATGGAAGCTAAGTCCGGCCTGAGGAGGGAGCTTCAGGTGAAGAAAGAGGAGGAAAAGTCCCGCAAGCTGAAGAAAATGGGGATTACCCCACAATTGACTTTTAAACTTTTGAATGGCCTCCTTTACAGACAATTGATGTTAGAACAACAAAAGAATAATGACATTGACATAACAGAAGTAATAGTGAATGCTAGTATAGAAACAACAGACTAATGCACAATCAAGATGTATTGTGGGAGCAGGAAGAGAAGAATGAAATCAGCCGAACAATCCAAAAAGACTGACAAGGTTAGAATCTATGTTCCACCTCAATTTATAACAGAAGCAGGAGAACTGAAGTCTATCTCAATCATAAGGATCAAACCCTTATCGGAGATTGCACTCTGTGGATGGACACATCACCAAACAAAGGGAGGAGTCGTTTGGGACCCGAAAGGATGTGACCTGACATTAATCAAAGAAAAAGACGAGTAGGTGCTCATCATGAACAAGATTGAACCAGTGAAAGGTGAAGACCTACCCCTGCACCTGAACAGGAAGAACCTGTGACAACAACAAGGGTGGCGGCTGCTGTGACGACCACAGTAGCTACCACTAGATGACATCGACTGCCCTTACCAAGCAGACCACCGTGCCAACAAAGCAACCTGAGACATCAGTCAGGAGAGTTTTTACTGATATTTGAAACTTTCTGATAAACTCTAATGATCTACCTCAAGATAAGAACATTGAAAAAGCAACAGAATTAGATATATCAGAATCAGAACCACTCAAGGACACTACATGAGAAGAAGTAGTGAAGAAGGAGTGATACGAATGGGCTAAGTATATGGCAAACAGACACAGAATGGACAATTGTATTTTGTGAAGAAAATCACCTTTGTCTGATCTTTTAATGGTCTCTGAACCAGCATCATGTAAAAACTGTGTAAGTTGGAAAAATGACTATTGTACCAATAGAAAGTATTCTATTCCCTTGTGTGACAAAATGTAGGATTGCTCTGGGTAAGCACTAGGGGTAAAACTATGTTGAATGAGACCATGATGGGAGACAATGATTGTGTTGCCTATAATATTAGAACTGGATTAAATGTACCTCAATTAGACAGAGGTACCGTGGTTAAATTAAAATATGAATGTATTTACAGACACCACACTGAAGGAATTGATGTAGGAAACACCACTGTAGAATGTGATACTATTTGGGTGTTAGAGAATGCGGGAGTTCGTAAAAGTAATGATAAAGGGTTGATTATGAATAGAAAAGGGTTGTGTGGTCACATAACTCAGGTTGCGCCATCTCTTACTATGTTGAAAAATCAAGACAGAGGTATTGCTGATAGTTTATGGATGTGTGGAAAACACTAACTGTTGAATGTATTGCCTGATGGATGGATTGGTCCTTGTGCCTTAGAGCAATTAAATAGGATACTATTATTAAATTACCCCATGATGACTATGTTAAACCTAGAGTTAAAAGGGCTTATGAGAAGGATCCTGAGGTATACCTTGATGCAATTGGACAGCCTCTCTAGGCTGTACCTCAGGGATTTCAAGGCCAGAGATGAGGTTAAATCAGGATTTGAATATATATTTTTGTGGATAACACCAAATAAGAACTTAGAGTGGATTAATTATATATGCTATAACCAACAGGGATTCATTAACTATACTTAATTGGCTCTTAGTGGAGAAGGGTGGAGTTTGTGTCATGTTTGGGGATGACTGTTGCACCTTTATTCACAATATTGCTATGGCCAAACTCAAAGGATTATGAGCAGAAGTAAAGGCTAATGCTGATGTAAATGTAATGAAAATGTTTAGACTCTCATGTATGAGTTTGGTTGGATCTAGCGTTAAGAAAGTGGGAAGCCCAGGCAATTATACCAATAAGTATGGAAAGCCTTGCAATGCGGTTGGAGGACCTCTTGACTGCCCCTTTGGTAACCCTAACTGTCTCTATGAAGTGATTGGGGGTGGGGGAGGGGGGGGTCATGCGTGTCATGGTTTCCATGTATATGTTCAATTACCCAGTTCAGATTAATGTTTACTCATACATGTCCACAAAAAGTGTAATTTGCGTCACAATTGCAAGTGGTGTACAAAAATTCATGAGGATGGTCATTATCATCACCTAGAACCTTTTTTCTGTCAAAGTGTCAAAGAGGAGATTGTCTTATATGTAAGGATGAGGACTGTGGTCTTATGTAAAGGGGTTTTAGCATATCCATTTTGCCTAATGCTTTGTGTTCTTTGTAACCTCAGGCAGGGATTCATACTACATGCTCATTGCTTCATCAAAATATAATGGTTGATTATTAGTATTTTTTATTTTAACTAGATCTTTCATTCCTATTTTATGTTATTAATTGGAGATGTTTGGTCTAGTTGGGTTTTGTACGTATATTATGTTTCAATTGGATCTTTTCTTCCTGTCTGTGTTTATGTATTGGAGATGTTTGGTACAAGTGATTTGTAAGCTTTATTTTGATAATGTTTTAGTCAATTGTTGGTATTGATATCTACTCTCTATATGTCATTTTTAGTATGGTTTTTGAGGTTAATTACCCTCAAGAGGAGGGATTATGTAGGAGTAGGTGACATATGTGGGTAGATATCACACTGTTGGACAGTAGATGTAGTGGTGTGGTGGTAACATAAGATACATGGATAACATATGGAGATGGAGGATGGTTGAGCATTGGAGTGACGAACCACATGTTGACATGGGTCATGGGACCGTGGTGATGGAGGTCTACTGGGGGACGTTCTGGCCCTCTGACCCTTTGACCCTTGTATATTCTCCATTTTGCTGACAGATTGACGAGACATAAGGGCGCCTACTGGGCGCTTTGACACACTAGATTTATAGTCTACCCATTCCACTAGAAAAGCATACATACCAGAGAAATATGCCTGGGGTGGCTGGACACTAATGAACAAGAAACACATAGTCTGCTGATTCCATTTGAGTGAAACTGACCAGACACATAGACGCCTATAAGCAGTTGGATGCCCTAGAGATGGGGGGGGGGCACAAAGAGTGCATTGATTTAGTGGTGAAGGGAGGGGATACAGAGTATGTTGACACACTAAGACAGAGGGTCTGACCACTATTATAATTTAACTGAAAGCAGATGATGGCCGTTAGTATGCGTGAACAAGCAGGAAGCCTGAACTAAAAAGAGAATGATGGCACAAAGAATAGGGGAAGTATGTTTATTTGCATATGGGGTGGACTCATATGCTATTTGGGTATAAAGAGCGAACCAGTGCTCTGGGAGTGGGGGTTCCGTGGGACTTCCGAGATGGTTATACTATTGTAAATAAAAGCATGTTTTGATTTCACAAGTTCTGATAAAGCGTTATATTTCTGAGATGATTTTCCACGACACCTTCCGCCAGACAGGAGCAGCCAAAGCCTTCAGCCAGAGCCTTCCGCCAGACAGGATCAGCCATAGCCTTCCGCCAGACAGGATCAGCCAGAGCCTTCCGCCAGACAGGATCAGCCAGAGCCTTCCGCCAGACAGGATCAGCCAGAGCCTTCCGCCAGACAGGATCAGCCAGAGCCTTCCACCAGACAGGATCAGCCAGAGCCTTCCGCCAGCCATGAGCAGCCAGATCCGTCAGCCAGCCATGAGCAGCCAGATCCGTCAGCCAGCCATGAGCAGCCAGATCCGTCAGCCAGCCATGAGAAGCCAGATCCGTCAGCCAGCCATGAGCAGCCAGATCCGTCAGCCAGCCATGAGCAGCCAGATCCGTCAGCCAGCCATGAGCAGCCAGATCCGTCAGCCAGCCATGAGCAGCCAGATCCGTCAGCCAGCCATGAGCCGTCCAGCCAGGATCCGCCAGAGCCGTCCAGCCAGGATCCGCCAGAGCCGTCCAGCCAGGATCCGGCAGAGCCGTCCAGCCAGGATCCGCCAGAGCCGTCCAGCCAGGATCCGCCAGAGCCGTCCAGCCAGGATCCGCCAGCCAGCCAGGATCCGCCAGAGCCAGCCAGCCAGGATCCGCCATTCAGTCCGGTGCTGCCCCTCAGTCCGGTGCTGCCCCTCAGTCCGGTGCTGCCCCTCAGTCCGGTGCTGCCCCTCAGTCCGGTGCTGCCCCTCAGTCCGGTGCTGCCCCTTAGTCCGGTGCTGCCCCTTAGTCCGGTGCTGCCCCTTAATCCAGTGGGGTTAATGTGGAGGGTGGCTATTTGGAGGAGGCTACGAAAGCGGGTAGTGACTATGGTGGGGTGGGGACCACGACCAGTGCCAGTGCCGCCACCGTGGACAGACGCCCGCCCAGACCCTCCCTTAGACTTTATTCTGGTGCGCCCGGAGTTCGCACCTTAAGGGGGGGGTTATGTCACGTTCCTGACCTATTGTTCATTTTTCTTTTATATATTTAGTTGGTCAGGGTGTGAGTTGGGGTGGGTTGTCTTTGTGTGTTTTTGTATTGTCTAGGGTGTTGTATGTTTTAGGGGGTTTAGTAGAGTAGATGGGTTAGTGTTTAGTATAGGTGTCTAGGAAAGTCTATGGTTGCCTGAATTGGTTCTCAATCAGAGACAGCTGGTTATTGTTGTCTCTGATTGGGAGCCATATTTAAGGCAGCCATAGGCTTTAGCTGTTTGTGGGTAATTGCCTATGTGTAGTGTTTGTGTCAGCACTATTTTGTCTGTATAGCTTCACGGTCGTCAGTTTGTTATTTTGTTAGTTTGTGCATAGTTGTTAGTTTCTTGTTTTTTCTCTCTTCTAAAATAAAAGAAGATGTATTTTGCACACGCTGCGCCTTGGTCCTCTATCTCACCCAAAGACGATCGTGACAGAATTACCCACCAACCTAGGACCAAGCGGCGTGTCAAGCGGCAACAGGACCCACCTACACAGGATTCATGGACATGGGAGGAGATACTGGATGGTAAGGGACCTTGGGCACAACCGGGAGAATATCGCCTCCCTCGTGAAGAGCTGGAAGCAGCTAAAGCCGAGAGGAGGCGATATGAGGAGGCAGCACGGAAGCAAGGCTGGAAGCCCGTGAGTACAACCCAAAAATTTCTTGGGGGGGGCCTTAAAGGGAGTGTGGCGAAGTCAGGTAGGAGACCTGCGCCTACTCCCTGTACTTACCGTGGAGAGCGAGATTACGGGCAGACACCGTGTTACGCAGTAGAGCGCATGGTGTCTCCTGTACGCGTGCATAGCCCGGTTCGGTACATTCCAGCTCCACGTATCGGCCGGGCTAGGTTGAGCGTTGAGCTGGATGTCATGAAGCCGGCCCAACGCATCTGGCCACCAGTGCGTCTCCTCGGGCCGGCTTACATGGCACCAGCCTTACGCATGGTGTCCCCGGTTCGCTTACATAGCCCGGTGCGGGTTATTCCACCTCCCCGCACTGGTCGGGCGACGGGGAGCATACAACCAGGTAAGGTTGGACAGGCTCGGTGCTCAAGGGAGCCAGTACGCCTGCACGGTCCGGTATTTCCGGCGCCACCTCCCCGCCCCAGCCCAGTACCACCAGTGCCTACACCACGCACCAGGCTTCCTGTGCGTCTTCAGAGCCCTGTGCCTCCTCCACGCACTAGCTCTATGGTGTGTGTCTCCAGCCCGGTACCACCAGTTCCGGCACCACGCACCAGGCCTACATTGCGTCTCAGCCGGCCAGAGTCTGCCGTCTGCCCAATGGCGCCTGAACTGCCTGTCTGCCCAACGGCGCTTGAACTGCCCGTCTGCCCAACGGCGCTTGAACTGCCCATCTGCCCAACGGCGCCTGAACTGCCTGTCTGCCCAACGCCGTCTGAACTGTCCGTCTACCAAGCGCCGCATGAACTGCCCGTCTGTACTGAGTATTCAAAGCCGCCCGTCTGTACTGAGCCTGCAAAGCCGCCCGTCTGCCATGAGCCTTCAGAGCCTTCCGCCAGACAGGAGCCGCTAGAGCCTTCCGCCAGACAGGAGCAGCCAAAGCCTTCAGCCAGAGCCTTCCGCCAGACAGGATCAGCCAGAGCCTTCCGCCAGACAGGATCAGCCAGAGCCTTCCGCCAGACAGGATCAGCCAGAGCCTTCCGCCAGACAGGATCAGCCAGAGCCTTCCGCCAGACAGGATCAGCCAGAGCCTTCCACCAGACAGGATCAGCCAGAGCCTTCCGCCAGCCATGAGCAGCCAGATCCGTCAGCCAGCCATGAGCAGCCAGATCCGTCAGCCAGCCATGAGCAGCCAGATCCGTCAGCCAGCCATGAGCAGCCAGATCCGTCAGCCAGCCATGAGCAGCCAGATCCGTCAGCCAGCCATGAGCAGCCAGATCCGTCAGCCAGCCATGAGCAGCCAGATCCGTCAGCCAGCCATGAGCCGTCCAGCCAGGATCCGCCAGAGCCGTCCAGCCAGGATCCGGCAGAGCCGTCCAGCCAGGATCCGCCAGAGCCGTCCAGCCAGGATCCGCCAGAGCCGTCCAGCCAGGATCCGCCAGAGCCGTCCAGCCAGGATCCGCCAGCCAGCCAGGATCCGCCAGAGCCAGCCAGCCAGGATCCGCCATTCAGTCCGGTGCTGCCCCTCAGTCCGGTGCTGCCCCTCAGTCCGGTGCTGCTCCTCAGTCCGGTGCTGCCCCTCAGTCCGGTGCTGCCCCTCAGTCCGGTGCTGCCCCTCAGTCCGGTGCTGCCCCTCAGTCCGGTGCTGCCCCTTAGTCCGGTGCTGCCCCTTAGTCCGGTGCTGCCCCTTAGTCCGGTGCTGCCCCTTAGTCCGGTGCTGCCCCTTAGTCCGGTGCTGCCCCTTAATCCAGTGGGGTTAATGTGGAGGGTGGCTATTTGGAGGAGGCTACGAAAGCGGGTAGTGACTATGGTGGGGTGGGGACCACGACCAGTGCCAGTGCCGCCACCGTGGACAGACGCCCGCCCAGACCCTCCCTTAGACTTTATTCTGGTGCGCCCGGAGTTCGCACCTTAAGGGGGGGTTTATGTCACGTTCCTGACCTATTGTTCATTTTTCTTTTATATATTTAGTTGGTCAGGGCGTGAGTTGGGGTGGGTTGTCTTTGTGTGTTTTTGTATTGTCTAGGGTGTTGTATGTTTTAGGGGGTTTAGTAGAGTAGATGGGTTAGTGTTTAGTATAGGTGTCTAGGAAAGTCTATGGTTGCCTGAATTGGTTCTCAATCAGAGACAGCTGGTTATTGTTGTCTTTGATTGGGAGCCATATTTAAGGCAGCCATAGGCTTTAGCTGTTTGTGGGTAATTGTCTATGTGCAGTGTTTGTGTCAGCACTATTTTGTCTGTATAGCTTCACGGTCGTCAGTTTGTTATTTTGTTAGTTTGTGCATAGTTGTTAGTTTCTTGTTTTTTCTCTCTTCTAAAATAAAAGAAGATGTATTTTGCACACGCTGCGCCTTGGTCCTCTATCTCACCCAAAGACGATCGTGACACAGAGAAAGAAAGGATGGAATGAGAAAGAGACAGAGAGAGAGAGAGATGGAGGGAGGGAGGGGGATACAGTAGAGAGAGAGAGGGAGAGAGATCAAATCAGTCTGTACTGGGTGATCAACTGGCAGAACTCCATGATGACTCATTCTGTTTCCATTAGATCAACGGACTTTACAGATAACACACACACACACACATTAACCCCCTGGCCGGCTCTAGCCTTTTGGGGGCCCTAAGCGAGATTTGGGTTCCCTAAGCGATGCCCACCACCAAGCGGGCAGACATTTTTAGTGGCCCCCCTCTTGACGGCTAGGAGAAAAAAATATGTTTTAATAAAGTTTATTTCCTGCAATTCTACGCATTTTGCCATGGTGCGTAAAGAAAATGTTGCAGTTTTAAAGCAAGTTTTCTGCAGTTCTACACATTTTGCCATGGGTGCGGAGATACATTATTGAAAGATTTAAAGCAAATTCCCTGCGATTCTACCCATTTTGCCATGATGTGGAGATAAATGTTTGCAGCTTTAAAGCTATTTTTCTGCATTTCTACACATTTTGCCATGTTAATGATATCTGAGTGAGAGTAACTAACAAAATCAATGGGGGCCCCATGGAGGTCAGTGCCTCTGGGTCCGGTCCAGGGGGTGTCGAACTCATTCCATGGAGGGCCGAGTGTCTGCAGGATTTTGTTTTTTCCTTTCAATTAAGACCTAGACAACCAGGGGAGTTCCTTACTAATTAGTGACCTTAATTCATCAATCAAGGCTGGAGCAAAAACCTGCAGACACTGTGGAATGAGTTTGACATGTGGACTAGACTAACTTATCAATCTAAAAATGTTTAGCTGACATGGCTAATTGAGTGACTGTCAGTGATTGACAAAACAAGAGAAAAACTACTGATGCACAACCAAATTTCTAACTTGCAACTTGTGTATTCTACTATTGTAACTTTTAAGAGTAAGTTGAGAATCAGTCTGAGAAAAAAATAAAAAAACGTTTTATTTATTCACGTTGTTGAAAGTTCAACAGGTTCACTCCACAGCACAGATACTGAACTAAACAGCCTGACATGATGCACATCAACTCAGGAGCACAAGACTGTAAGGCCCAGATTCAATCTGATCGCGGGTGATAGGCATTGCGGCTTTTAAAGGTAATTTCCGAATGTTAATTTTTTTATTTTTATTTAACCATTATTTACCGTATGTAGATTGAGCCGACATATGCAGTGGTTACCGTGAATGTGATCTCCGCGAACATTGAATCCCGGCTTAAGTTGCTCTGGATAAGAGCGTCTGCTAAATGACTAATGTAATGTAAAATAAGTAGAGAGGGGGCAGGAGAAAGAGACAAACAGCAATATAGAAAGAGTAACATAGAGAGGGAGAAAGAGACAAACAGCAAGATAGAAAGAGTAACA
Organism: Salvelinus fontinalis; assembly: GCF_029448725.1. Classification (NCBI taxonomy): domain Eukaryota; kingdom Metazoa; phylum Chordata; class Actinopteri; order Salmoniformes; family Salmonidae; genus Salvelinus; species Salvelinus fontinalis. The sequence goes on along the minus strand of NW_026600211.1, from coordinate 373,108 downwards.
TAGAGAGGGAGAAAGAGACAAACAGCAAGACAGAAAGAGTAACATAGAGAGGGAGAAAGAGACAAAAAGCAAGACAGGCAGAATAACATAGAGAGGGAGAAAGAGACAAACATCAAGACAGAAAGAGTAACATAGAGAGGGAGAAAGAGACGAACAGCAAGATAGAAAGAGTAACAGAGAGGGAGAAAGAGACAAACAGCAAGATAGAAAGAGTAACATAGAGAGGGAGAAAGAGAAAAACAGCAAGATAGAAAGAGTAACATAGAGAGGGAGAAAGAGACAAACAGCAAGACAGGCAGAGTAACATAGAGAGGGAGAAAGAGACTAACATCAAGACAGAAAGAGTAACATAGAGAGGGAGAAAGAGACGAACAGCAAGATAGAAAGAGTAACATAGAGAGGGAGAAAGAGACAAACAGCAAGATAGAAAGAGTAACATAGAGAGGGAGAAAGAGAAAAACAGCAAGATAGAAAGAGTAACATAGAGAGGGAGAAAGAGACAAACAGCAAGACAGGCAGAATAACATAGAGAGGGAGAAAGAGACAAACATCAAGACAGAAAGAGTAACATAGAGAGGGAGAAAGAGACGAACAGCAAGATAGAAAGAGTAACAGAGAGGGAGAAAGAGACAAACAGCAAGATAGAAAGAGTAACATAGAGAGGGAGAAAGAGAAAAACAGCAAGATAGAAAGAGTAACATAGAGAGGGAGAAAGAGACAAACAGCAAGACAGGCAGAGTAACATAGAGAGGGAGAAAGAGACAAACAGCAAGATAGAAAGAGTAACATAGAGAGGGAGAAAGAGACTAACAGCAAGATAGAAAGAGTAACATAGAGAGGGAGAAAGAGACAACCAGCAAGATAGACAGAGTAACATAGAGGGGGAGAAAGAGACTAACAGCAATATAGACAGAGTAACATAGAGAGGGAGAAAGAGACAAACAGCAAGATAGAAAGAGTAACATAGAGAGGGAGAAAGAGACAAACAGCAAGACAGAAAGAGTAACATAGAGAGGGAGAAAGAGACAAAAAGCAAGACAGGCAGAATAACATAGAGAGGGAGAAAGAGACAAACATCAAGACAGAAAGAGTAACATAGAGAGGGAGAAAGAGACGAACAGCAAGATAGAAAGAGTAACAGAGAGGGAGAAAGAGACAAACAGCAAGATAGAAAGAGTAACATAGAGAGGGAGAAAGAGAAAAACAGAAAGATAGAAAGAGTAACATAGAGAGGGAGAAAAAGACAAACAGCAAGACAGGCAGAGTAACATAGAGAGGGAGAAAGAGACAAACAGCAAGATAGAAAGAGTAACATAGAGAGGGAGAAAGAGACTAACAGCAAGATAGAAAGAGTAACATAGAGAGGGAGAAAGAGACAAACAGCAAGATAGACAGAGTAACATAGAGGGGGAGAAAGAGACTAACAGCAATATAGACAGAGTAACATAGAGAGGGAGAAAGAGACAAACAGCAAGATAGAAAGAGTAACATAGAGAGGGAGAAAGAGACGAACAGCAAGATAGAAAGAGTAACATAGAGCGGGAGAAAGAGACAAACAGCAAGATAGAAAGAGTAACATATAGAGGGAGAAAGAGACAAACAGCAAGATAGAAAGAGTAACATAGAGAGGGAGAAAGAGACAAACAGCAAGACAGACAGAGTAACATAGAGAGGGAGAAAGAGACAAACAGCAAGATAGAAAGAGTAACATAGAGAGGGAGAAAGAGACAAACAGCAAGATAGACAGAGTAACATAGAGAGGGAGAAAGAGACAAACAGCAAGATAGACAGAGTAACATAGAGAGGGAGAAAGAGACAAACAGCAAGACAGAAAGAGTAACATAGAGAGGGAGAAAGAGACAAACAGTAAAGACAGACAGAGTAACATAGAGAGGGAGAAAGAGACAAACAGCAAGATAGAAAGAGTAAAATAGAGAGGGAGAAAGAGACAAACAGCAAGATAGACATAGTAACATAGAGAGGGAGAAAGAGACAAACATCAAGATAGAAAGAGTAACATAGAGAGGGAGAAAGAGACAAACAGCAAGACAGAAAGAGTGACATAGAGAGGGAGAAAGAGACAAACAGTAAAGACAGACAGAGTAACATAGAGAGGGAGAAAGAGACAAACAGCAAGACAGGCAGAGTAACATATAGAGGGAGAAAGAGACAAACATAAAAATAGAAAGAGTAACATAGAGAGGGAGAAAGAGACAAACATCAAGACAGGCAGAGTAACATAGAGAGGGAGAAAGGAACAGACATCAAGATAGAAAGAGTAACATAGAGAGGGAGAAAGAGACAAATAGCAAGATAGAAAGAGTAACATAGAGAGGGAGAAAGAGACAAACAGCAAGATAGACATAGTAACATAGAGAGGGAGAAAGAGACAAACATCAAGATAGAAAGAGTAACATAGAGAGGGAGAAAGAGACAAACAGCAAGACAGAAAGAGTAACATAGAGAGGGAGAAAGAGACAAACAGTTAAGACAGACAGAGTAACATAGAGAGGGAGAAAGAGACAAACAGCAAGATAGAAAGAGTAACATAGAGAGGGAGAAAGAGACAAACATCAAGATAGAAAGAGTAACATAGAGAGGGAGAAAGAGACAAACATCAAGATAGAAAGAGTAACATAGAGAGGGAGAAAGAGACGAACAGCAAGATAGAAAGAGTAACAGAGAGGGAGAAAGAGACAAACAGCAAGATAGAAAGAGTAACATAGAGAGGGAGAAAGAGAAAAACAGCAAGATAGAAAGAGTACCATAGAGAGGGAGAAAGAGACAAACAGCAAGACAGGCAGAGTAACATAGAGAGGGAGAAAGAGACAAACAGCAAGATAGAAAGAGTAACATAGAGAGGGAGAAAGAGACTAACAGCAAGATAGAAAGAGTAACATAGAGAGGGAGAAAGAGACAAACAGCAAGATAGACAGAGTAACATAGAGGGGGAGAAAGAGACTAACAGCAATATAGACAGAGTAACATAGAGAGGGAAAAAGAGACAAACAGCAAGATAGAAAGAGTAACATAGAGAGGGAGAAAGAGACGAACAGCAAGATAGAAAGAGTAACATAGAGCGGGAGAAAGAGACAAACAGCAAGATAGAAAGAGTAACATAGAGAGGGAGAAAGAGACAAACAGCAAGATAGAAAGAGTAACATAGAGAGGGAGAAAGAGACAAACAGCAAGACAGACAGAGTAACATAGAGAGGGAGAAAGAGACAAACAGCAAGATAGAAAGAGTAACATAGAGAGGGAGAAAGAGACAAACAGCAAGATAGACAGAGTAACATAGAGAGGGAGAAAGAGACAAACAGCAAGATAGACAGAGTAACATAGAGAGGGAGAAAGAGACAAACAGCAAGACAGAAAGAGTAACATAGAGAGGGAGAAAGAGACAAACAGTAAAGACAGACAGAGTAACATAGAGAGGGAGAAAGAGACAAACAGCAAGATAGAAAGAGTAAAATAGAGAGGGAGAAAGAGACAAACAGCAAGATAGACATAGTAACATAGAGAGGGAGAAAGAGACAAACATCAAGATAGAAAGAGTAACATAGAGAGGGAGAAAGAGACAAACAGCAAGACAGAAAGAGTGACATAGAGAGGGAGAAAGAGACAAACAGTAAAGACAGACAGAGTAACATAGAGAGGGAGAAAGAGACAAACAGCAAGACAGGCAGAGTAACATAGAGAGGGAGAAAGAGACAAACATAAAAATAGAAAGAGTAACATAGAGAGGGAGAAAGAGACAAACAGCAAGACAGAAAGTGTGACATAGAGAGGGAGAAAGAGACAAACAGTAAAGACAGACAGAGTAACATAGAGAGGGAGAAAGAGACAAACAGCAAGATAGACAGAGTAACATAGAGAGGGAGAAAGGAACAGACATCAAGATAGAAAGAGTAACATAGAGAGGGAGAAAGAGACAAATAGCAAGATAGAAAGAGTAACATAGAGAGGGAGAAAGAGACAAACAGCAAGATAGACAGAGTAACATAGAGAGGGAGAAAGAGACAAACAGCAAGACAGGCAGAGTAACATAGAGAGGGAGAAAGAGACAAACAGTTAAGACAGACAGAGTAACATAGAGAGGGAGAAAGAGACAAACAGCAAGATAGAAAGAGTAACATAGAGAGGGAGAAAGAGACAAACATCAAGATAGAAAGAGTAACATAGAGAGGGAGAAAGAGACAAACATCAAGATAGAAAGAGTAACATAGAGAGGGAGAAAGAGACAAACAGCAAGACAGGCAGAGTAACATAGAGAGGGAGAAAGAGACAAACAGTTAAGACAGACAGAGTAACATAGAGAGGGAGAAAGAGACAAACAGCAAGATAGAAAGAGTAACATAGAGAGGGAGAAAGAGACAAACATCAAGATAGAAAGAGTAACATAGAGAGGGAGAAAGAGACAAACATCAAGATAGAAAGAGTAACATAGAGAGGGAGAAAGAGACGAACAGCAAGATAGAAAGAGTAACATAGAGCGGGAGAAAGAGACAAACAGCAAGATAGAAAGAGTAACATAGAGAGGGAGAAAGAGACAAACAGCAAGATAGAAAGAGTAACATAGAGAGGGAGAAAGAGACAAACAGTAAAGACAGACAGAGTAACATAGAGAGGGAGAAAGAGACAAACAGCAAGATAGAAAGAGTAACATAGAGAGGGAGAAAGAGACAAACAGCAAGATAGACATAGTAACATAGAGAGGGAGAAAGAGACAAACATCAAGATAGAAAGAGTAACATAGAGAGGGAGAAAGAGACAAACAGCAAGACAGAAAGAGTAACATAGAGAGGGAGAAAGAGACAAACAGCAAGATAGAAAGAGTAAAATAGAGAGGGAGAAAGAGACAAACAGCAAGATAGACATAGTAACATAGAGAGGGAGAAAGAGACAAACATCAAGATAGAAAGAGTAACATAGAGAGGGAGAAAGAGACAAACAGCAAGACAGAAAGAGTGACATAGAGAGGGAGAAAGAGACAAACAGTAAAGACAGACAGAGTAACATAGAGAGGGAGAAAGAGACAAACAGCAAGACAGGCAGAGTAACATAGAGAGGGAGAAAGAGACAAACAGCAAGACAGAAAGAGTAACATAGAGAGGGAGAAAGAGACAAACAGTAAAGACAGACAGAGTAACATAGAGAGGGAGAAAGAGACAAACAGCAAGATAGAAAGAGTAAAATAGAGAGGGAGAAAGAGACAAACAGCAAGATAGACATAGTAACATAGAGAGGGAGAAAGAGACAAACATCAAGATAGAAAGAGTAACATAGAGAGGGAGAAAGAGACAAACAGCAAGACAGAAAGAGTGACATAGAGAAGGAGAAAGAGACAAACAGTAAAGACAGACAGAGTAACATAGAGAGGGAGAAAGAGACAAACAGCAAGACAGGCAGAGTAACATAGAGAGGGAGAAAGAGACAAACATAAAAATAGAAAGAGTAACATAGAGAGGGAGAAAGAGACAAACAGCAAGACAGAAAGTGTGACATAGAGAGGGAGAAAGAGACAAACAGTAAAGACAGACAGAGTAACATAGAGAGGGAGAAAGAGACAAACAGCAAGATAGACAGAGTAACATAGAGAGGGAGAAAGGAACAGACATCAAGATAGAAAGAGTAACATAGAGAGGGAGAAAGAGACAAATAGCAAGATAGAAAGAGTAACATAGAGAGGGAGAAAGAGACAAACAGCAAGATAGACAGAGTAACATAGAGAGGGAGAAAGAGACAAACAGCAAGACAGGCAGAGTAACATAGAGAGGGAGAAAGAGACAAACAGTTAAGACAGACAGAGTAACATAGAGAGGGAGAAAGAGACAAACAGCAAGATAGAAAGAGTAACATAGAGAGGGAGAAAGAGACAAACATCAAGATAGAAAGAGTAACATAGAGAGGGAGAAAGAGACAAACATCAAGATAGAAAGAGTAACATAGAGAGGGAGAAAGAGACAAACAGCAAGACAGGCAGAGTAACATAGAGAGGGAGAAAGAGACAAACAGTTAAGACAGACAGAGTAACATAGAGAGGGAGAAAGAGACAAACAGCAAGATAGAAAGAGTAACATAGAGAGGGAGAAAGAGACAAACATCAAGATAGAAAGAGTAACATAGAGAGGGAGAAAGAGACAAACATCAAGATAGAAAGAGTAACATAGAGAGGGAGAAAGAGACGAACAGCAAGATAGAAAGAGTAACATAGAGCGGGAGAAAGAGACAAACAGCAAGATAGAAAGAGTAACATAGAGAGGGAGAAAGAGACAAACAGCAAGATAGAAAGAGTAACATAGAGAGGGAGAAAGAGACAAACAGTAAAGACAGACAGAGTAACATAGAGAGGGAGAAAGAGACAAACAGCAAGATAGAAAGAGTAACATAGAGAGGGAGAAAGAGACAAACAGCAAGATAGACATAGTAACATAGAGAGGGAGAAAGAGACAAACATCAAGATAGAAAGAGTAACATAGAGAGGGAGAAAGAGACAAACAGCAAGACAGAAAGAGTAACATAGAGAGGGAGAAAGAGACAAACAGTTAAGACAGACAGAGTAACATAGAGAGGGAGAAAGAGACAAACAGCAAGATAGAAAGAGTAACATAGAGAGGGAGAAAGAGACAAACATCAAGATAGAAAGAGTAACATAGAGAGGGAGAAAGAGACAAACAGCAAGACAGAAAGAGTAACATAGAGAGGGAGAAAGAGACAAACAGTTAAGACAGACAGAGTAACATAGAGAGGGAGAAAGAGACAAACAGCAAGATAGAAAGAGTAACATAGAGAGGGAGAAAGAGACAAACATCAAGATAGAAAGAGTAACATAGAGAGGGAGAAAGAGACAAACATCAAGATAGAAAGAGTAACATAGAGAGGGAGAAAGAGACGAACAGCAAGATAGAAAGAGTAACATAGAGCGGGAGAAAGAGACAAACAGCAAGATAGAAAGAGTAACATAGAGAAAGAGACAAACAGCAAGATAGAAAGAGTAACATAGAGAGGAATAAAGAGAAAAACAGTAAAGACAGACATAGTAACATAGAGCGGGAGAAAGAGACAACCAGCAAGATAGAAAGAGTAACATAGAGAGGGAGAAAGAGACAAACAGTAAAGACAGACAGAGTAACATAGAGAGGGAGAAAGAGACAAACAGCAAGATAGAAAGAGTAACATAGAGAGGGAGAAAGAGACAAACAGCAAGATAGACATAGTAACATAGAGAGCGAGAAAGAGACAAAGATCAAGATAGAAAGAGTAACATAGAGAGGGAGAAAGAGACAAACAGCAAGACAGAAAGAGTAACATAGAGAGGGAGAAAGAGACAAACAGTAAAGACAGACAGAGTAACATAGAGAGGGAGAAAGAGACAAACAGCAAGACAGGCAGAGTAACATAGAGAGGGAGAAAGAGACAAACAGCAAAATAGAAAGAGTAACATAGAGAGGGAGAAAGAGACAAACATCAAGATAGACAGAGTAACATAGAGAGGGAGAAAGGGACAAACAGCAAGATAGACAGAGTAACATAGAGAGGGAGAAAGAGACAAACAGCAAGATAGACAGAGTAACATAGAGAGGGAGAAAGAGACAAACAGCAAGATAGACAGAGTAACATAGAGAGGGAGAAAGAGACAAACAGCAAGACAGAAAGAGTAACATAGAGAGGGAGAAAGAGACAAACAGTAAAGACAGACAGAGTAACATAGAGAGGGAGAAAGAGACAAACAGCAAGATAGAAAGAGTAAAATAGAGAGGGAGAAAGAGACAAACAGCAAGATAGACATAGTAACATAGAGAGGGAGAAAGAGACAAACATCAAGATAGAAAGAGTAACATAGAGAGGGAGAAAGAGACAAACAGCAAGACAGAAAGAGTGACATAGAGAGGGAGAAAGAGACAAACAGTAAAGACAGACAGAGTAACATAGAGAGGGAGAAAGAGACAAACAGCAAGACAGGCAGAGTAACATAGAGAGGGAGAAAGAGACAAACATAAAAATAGAAAGAGTAACATAGAGAGGGAGAAAGAGACAAACATCAAGATAGACAGAGTAACATAGAGAGGGAGAAAGGAACAGACATCAAGATAGAAAGAGTAACATAGAGAGGGAGAAAGAGACAAATAGCAAGATAGAAAGAGTAACATAGAGAGGGAGAAAGAGACAAACAGCAAGATAGACAGAGTAACATAGAGAGGGAGAAAGAGACAAACAGCAAGACAGGCAGAGTAACATAGAGAGGGAGAAAGAGACAAACAGTTAAGACAGACAGAGTAACATAGAGAGGGAGAAAGAGACAAACAGCAAGATAGAAAGAGTAACATAGAGAGGGAGAAAGAGACAAACATCAAGATAGAAAGAGTAACATAGAGAGGGAGAAAGAGACAAACATCAAGATAGAAAGAGTAACATAGAGAGGGAGAAAGAGACGAACAGCAAGATAGAAAGAGTAACATAGAGCGGGAGAAAGAGACAAACAGCAAGATAGAAAGAGTAACATAGAGAGGGAGAAAGAGACAAACAGCAAGATAGAAAGAGTAACATAGAGAGGGAGAAAGAGACAAACAGTAAAGACAGACAGAGTAACATAGAGAGGGAGAAAGAGACAAACAGCAAGATAGAAAGAGTAACATAGAGAGGGAGAAAGAGACAAACAGCAAGATAGACATAGTAACATAGAGAGGGAGAAAGAGACAAACATCAAGATAGAAAGAGTAACATAGAGAGGGAGAAAGAGACAAACAGCAAGACAGAAAGAGTAACATAGAGAGGGAGAAAGAGACAAACAGTTAAGACAGACAGAGTAACATAGAGAGGGAGAAAGAGACAAACAGCAAGATAGAAAGAGTAACATAGAGAGGGAGAAAGAGACAAACATCAAGATAGAAAGAGTAACATAGAGAGGGAGAAAGAGACAAACATCAAGATAGAAAGAGTAACATAGAGAGGGAGAAAGAGACGAACAGCAAGATAGAAAGAGTAACATAGAGCGGGAGAAAGAGACAAACAGCAAGATAGAAAGAGTAACATAGAGAAAGAGACAAACAGCAAGATAGAAAGAGTAACATAGAGAGGAATAAAGAGAAAAACAGTAAAGACAGACATAGTAACATAGAGCGGGAGAAAGAGACAACCAGCAAGATAGAAAGAGTAACATAGAGAGGGAGAAAGAGACAAACAGTAAAGACAGACAGAGTAACATAGAGAGGGAGAAAGAGACAAACAGCAAGATAGAAAGAGTAACATAGAGAGGGAGAAAGAGACAAACAGCAAGATAGACATAGTAACATAGAGAGCGAGAAAGAGACAAAGATCAAGATAGGAAGAGTAACATAGAGAGGGAGAAAGAGACAAACAGCAAGACAAAAAGAGTAACATAGAGAGGGAGAAAGAGACAAACAGTAAAGACAGACAGAGTAACATAGAGAGGGAGAAAGAGACAAACAGCAAGACAGGCAGAGTAACATAGAGAGGGAGAAAGAGACAAACAGCAAAATAGAAAGAGTAACATAGAGAGGGAGAAAGAGACAAACATCAAGATAGACAGAGTAACATAGAGAGGGAGAAAGGGACAAACAGCAAGATAGACAGAGTAACATAGAGAGGGAGAAAGAGACAAACAGCAAGACAGGCAGAGTAACATAGAGAGGGAGAAAGAGACAAACAGTTAAGACAGACAGAGTAACATAGAGAGGGAGAAAGAGACAAACAGCAAGATAGAAAGAGTAACATAGAGAGGGAGAAAGAGACAAACATCAAGATAGAAAGAGTAACATAGAGAGGAAGAAAGAGACAAACAGCAAGATAGAAAGAGTAACATAGAGAGGGAGAAAGAGACGAACAGCAAGATAGAAAGAGTAACATAGAGCGGGAGAAAGAGACAAACAGCAAGATAGAAAGAGTAACATAGAGAGGGAGAAAGAGACAAACAGCAAGATAGAAAGAGTAACTTAGAGAGGGAGAAAGTCACAAACCGCAAGATAGACAGAGTATCATAGAGAGGGAGAAAGAGACAAACAGCAAGATAGACAGAGTAACATAGAGAGGGAGAAAGAGACAAACAGCAAGACAGACAGAGTAACATAGAGAGGGAGAAAGAGACAAACAGCAAGATAGAAAGAGTAACATAGAGAGGGAGAAAGAGACAAACAGCAAGATAGAAAGAGTAACATAGAGAGGGAGAAAGAGACAAACAGCAGGATAGAAAGAGTAACATAGAGAGGGAGAAAGAGACAAACCGCTAGATAGACAGAGTAACATAGAGAGGGAGAAAGAGACAAACAGCAAGACATACAGAGTAACATAGAGAGGGAGAAAGAGACAAACAGCAAGATAGACAGAGTAACATAGAGAGGGAGAAAGAGACAAACAGCAAGATAGAAAGAGTAACATAGAGAGGGAGAAAGAGACAAACATCAAGATAGAAAGAGTAACATAGAGAGGGAGAAAGAGACAAACATCAAGATAGAAAGAGTAACATAGAGAGGGAGAAAGAGACAAACAGCAAGATAGAAAGAGTAACATAGAGAGGGAGAAAGAGACAAACAGTAAAGACAGACAGAGTAACATTGAGAGGGAGAAAGAGACAAACAGCAAGATAGAAAGAGTAACATAGAGAGGGAGAAAGAGACAAACTGCAAGACAGGCAGAGTAACATAGGGAGGGAGAAAGAGACAAACAGCAAGATAGAAAGAGTAACATAGAGAGTGAGAAAGAGACAAACATCAAGATAGAAAGAGTAACATAGAGAGGGAGAAAGAGACAAACAGCAAGATAGACAGAGTAACATAGAGAGGGAGAAAGAGACAGACATCAAGATAGAAAGAGTAGATAAAGAGGGAGAAAGAGACAAACAGCAAGATAGAAAGAGTAACATAGAGAGGGAGAAAGAGACAAACAGCAAGACAGGCAGAGTAACATAGAGAGGGAGAAAGAGACAAACAGCAAGATAGAAAGAGTAACATAGAGAGGGAGAAAGAGACAAACAGCAAGATAGACAGAGTAACATAGAGAGGGAGAAAGAGACTAACAGCAAGATAGACAGAGTAACATAGAGAGGGAGAAAGAGACAAACATCAAGATAGAAAGAGTAACATAGAGAGGGAGATTGAGACGAACAGCAAGATAGAAAGAGTAACATAGAGAGGGAGAAAGAGACAAACAGCAAGACAGAAAGAGTAACATAGAGAGGGAGAAAGAGACAAACAGCAAGATAGAAAGAGTAACATAGAGTGGGAGAAAGAGACAAACAGCAAGATAGAAAGAGTAACATAGAGAGGGAGAAAGTCACAAACCGCAAGATAGACAGAGTAACATAGAGAGGGAGAAAGAGACAAACAGCAAGATAGAAAGAGTAACATAGAGAGGGAGAAAGAGACAAACAGCAAGATAGAAAGAGTAACATAGAGAGGGAGAAAGAGACAAACAGCAAGATCGACAGAGTAACATAGAGAGGGAGAAAGAGACAAACAGCAAGACATACAGAGTAACATAGAGAGGGAGAAAGAGACAAACATCAAGATAGAAAGAGTAACATAGAGAGGGAGAAAGAGACAAACAGCAAGATAGAAAGAGTAACATCGAGCGGGAGAAAGAGACAAACAGCAAGATAGAAAGAGTAACATAGAGAGGGAGAAAGAGACAAACAGCAAGATAGACAGAGTAACATAGAGAGGGAGAAAGAGACAAACAGCAAGATAGACAGAGTAACATAGAGAGGGAGAAAGAGACAAACAGCAAGATAGACAGAGTAACATAGAGAGGGAGAAAGAGACAAACAGCAAGATAGAAAGAGTAACATAGAGAGAGAGAAAGAGACAAACAGCAAGATAGAAAGAGTAACATAGAGAGGGAGAAAGAGACAAACAGCAAGATAGAAAGAGTAACATAGAGAGGGAGAAAGAGACAAACAGCAAGATAGACAGAGTAACATAGAGAGGGAGAAAGAGACAAACAGCAAGATAGAAAGAGTAACATAGAGAGGGAGAAAGAGACAAAGAGCAAGATAGACAGAGTAACATAGAGAGGGAGAAAGAGACAAACAGCAAGATAGACAGAGTAACATAGAGAGGGAGAAAGAGACAAACAGCAAGATAGACAGAGTAACATAGAGAGGGAGAAAGAGACAAACAGCAAGATAGAAAGAGTAACATAGAGAGAGAGAAAGAGACAAACAGCAAGATAGAAAGAGTAACATAGAGAGGGAGAAAGAGACAAACAGCAAGATAGAAAGAGTAACATAGAGAGGGAGAAAGAGACAAACAGCAAGATAGAAAGAGTAACATAGAGAGGGAGAAAGAGACAAACAGTAAAGACAGACAGAGTAACATAGAGAGGGAGAAAGATACAAACAGCAAGATAGAAAGAGTAACATAGAGAGGGAGAAAGAGACAAACAGCAAGATAGACATAGTAACATAGAGAGGGAGAAAGAGACAAACATCAAGATAGAAAGAGTAACATAGAGAGGGAGAAAGAGACAAACAGCAAGACAGAAAGAGTAACATAGAGAGGGAGAAAGAGACAAACAGTTAAGACAGACAGAGTAACATAGAGAGGGAGAAAGAGACAAACAGTAAAGACATACAGAGTAACATAGAGAGGGAGAAAGAGACAAACATCAAGATAGAAAGAGTAACATAGAGAGGGAGAAAGAGACAAACAGCAAGATAGAAAGAGTAACATCGAGTTGGAGAAAGAGACAAACAGCAAGATAGAAAGAGTAACATAGAGAGGGAGAAAGAGACAAACAGCAAGATAGACAGAGTAACATAGAGAGGGAGAAAGAGACAAACAGCAAGATAGACAGAGTAACATAGAGAGGGAGAAAGAGACAAACAGCAAGATAGACAGAGTAACATAGAGAGGGAGAAAGAGACAAACAGCAAGATAGAAAGAGTAACATAGAGAGAGAGAAAGAGACAAACAGCAAGATAGAAAGAGTAACATAGAGAGGGAGAAAGAGACAAACAGCAAGATAGAAAGAGTAACATAGAGAGGGAGAAAGAGACAAACAGCAAGATAGACAGAGTAACATAGAGAGGGAGAAAGAGACAAACAGCAAGATAGAAAGAGTAACATAGAGAGGGAGAAAGAGACAAAGAGCAAGATAGACAGAGTAACATAGAGAGGGAGAAAGAGACAAACAGCAAGATAGACAGAGTAACATAGAGAGGGAGAAAGAGACAAACAGCAAGATAGACAGAGTAACATAGAGAGGGAGAAAGAGACAAACAGCAAGATAGAAAGAGTAACATAGATAGAGAGAAAGAGACAAACAGCAAGATAGAAAGAGTAACATAGAGAGGGAGAAAGAGACAAACAGCAAGATAGAAAGAGTAACATAGAGAGGGAGAAAGAGACAAACAGCAAGATAGAAAGAGTAACATAGAGAGGGAGAAAGAGACAAACAGTAAAGACAGACAGAGTAACATAGAGAGGGAGAAAGAGACAAACAGCAAGATCGAAAGAGTAACATAGAGAGGGAGAAAGAGACAAACAGTAAAGACAGACAGAGTAACATAGAGAGGGAGAAAGAGACAAACAGCAAGATAGACATAGTAACATTGAGAGGAAGAAAGAGACAAACATCAAGATAGAAAGAGTAACATAGAGAGGGAGAAAGAGACAAACAGCAAGACAGAAAGAGTAACATAGAGAGGGAGAAAGAGACAAACAGTTAAGACAGACAGAGTAACATAGAGAGGGAGAAAGAGACAAACAGTAAAGACAGACAGAGTAACATAGAGAGGGAGAAAGAGACAAACAGCAAGATAGAAAGAGTAACATAGAGAGGGAGAAAGAGACAAACAGTAAAGACAGACATCTAAAATTGAGATGGGATTTAGAGTGCCTGTATTCGATTACTGACTCGCTCTCTCTCTCTCTCTACAGCGGTCAGGGCAGTTTATGCTGGAGATGGTGATGCTGGACGTGCGGTCTGATTGGCTCTGGTGGGGCATTGATGTGATTTGATTGGCTGCGGTGGTCTATTATTTGGGGAATGGAGAATAGGGAAAACATCATAAAACTGTCTGGCCACTGGACTGGCAGTACAAGAGATGTTAATTTTTACTAACACACAAACATGCAGATTCACAACAATAACACAGCACAACACACACGTAAAGTTTGCTAACACCCAGTGTTGCCAAAGCCAACTTAGATGACCCCGGGGAACCCCATAGACAAGGTGGAAACATGCAGCTCTTTCCAGACGGCCTACTGCTTCCCACTGTCCACATATACAGGCTGTTAGTGTGCTACTGCATAGCTCAGCTAATGTCTGACGTATGGGTCATGACAGACACTGTATCTGACACTTTACAGCTACCTGTTAACCCTCTACCACAACTACAGCACATCTGACAGTAGTGTTCTCTCTCTCTCCCCCTCTCCTGCATATCTGAGCTTTGTGAGGGACAGTATCATACTCCTACATAGTTTAGATAGTATCGATTCAATGTGTTACAATAGTTTCCTGCTGCATATCTCATGTTTATAGTGTGTGTGTGTGTGTGTGTGTGTGTGTGTGTGTGTGTGTGTGTGTGTGTGTGTGTGTGTGTGTGTGTGTGTGTGTGTGTGTGTGTGTGTGTGTGTGTGTGTGTGCTGTTTTGAGTTGCACATGACTGTCACTTGATTATGATCACATACCTCCTCCATTCGCTATAGTCCCTGAGGCAACAACAAAAGGAGAGAGGGAACAGCAGGAGGAGAGATGGAACAACAGGAGGAGAGAGGGAACAGCAGGAGGAGAGAGGGAACAGCAGGAGGAGAGAGGAAACAGCAGGAGGAGAGATGGAACAGCAGGAGGAGAGAGGGAACAGCAGGAGGAGAGGGAACAGCAGGAGGAGAGAGGGAACAACGGGAGGAGAGAGTGAACAACAGGCCTAGAAAATGGAAAAAGGGAGGCATAGTTCCTTATCCACAAACAATAGAGTAGGATGAAAGTGATCTACCTAACAACTACAGTAGGATGAAGGTGATCTACCTAACAACTACAGTAGGATGAAGTTGATCTACCTAACAACTACAGTAGGATGAAGTTGATCTACCTAACAACTAAAGTAGGATGAAGGTGATCTACCTAACAACTACAGTAGGATGAAGTTGATCTACCTAACAACTACAGTTGGATGAAGTTGATCTACCTAACAACTAAAGTAGGATGAAGGTGATCTACCTAACAACTACAGTAGGATGAAGTTGATCTACCTAACAACTACAGTAGGATGAAGGTGATCTACCTAACAACTACAGTAGGATGAAGTTGATCTACCTAACAACTACAGTAGGATGAAGGTGATCTACCTAACAACTACAGTAGGATGAAGTTGATCTACCTAACAACTACAGTAGGATGAAGTTGATCTACCTAACAACTACAGTAGGATGAAGTTAATCTACCTAACAACTACAGTAGGATGAAGGTGATCTACCTAACAACTACAGTAGGATGAAGTTGATCTACCTAACAACTACAGTAGGATGAAGGTGATCTACCTAACAACTACAGTAGGATGAAGGTGATCTACCTAACAACGACAGTAGGATGAAGTTGATCTACCTAACAACTACAGTAGGATGAAGTTGATCTACCTAACAACTACAGTAGGATGAAGTTGATCTACCTAACAACTACAGTAGGATGAAGTTGATCTACCTAACAACTAAAGTAGGATGAAGGTGATCGACCTAACAACTACAGTAGCATGAAGTTGATCTAACTAACAACTACAGTTGGATGAAGTTGATCTACCTAACAACTAAAGTAGGATGAAGGTGATCTACCTAACAACTACAGTAGGATGAAGTTGATCTACCTAACAACTACAGTAGGATGAAGGTGATCTACCTAACAACTACAGTAGGATGAAGTTGATCTACCTAACAACTACAGTAGGATGAAGTTGATCTACCTAACAACTACAGTAGGATGAAGGTGATCTACCTAACAACTAAAGTAGGATGAAGTTGATCTACCTAACAACTAGAGTATGATGAAGTTGATCTACCTAACAACTACAGTAGGAAGAGGTTGATCTACATAACAACTAGAGTAGGATGAGGTTGATCTACATAACAACTAGAGTAGAATGAAGTTGTTCTACCTAACAACTAAAGTAGGATGAAGTTGATCTACCTAACAACTAGAGAAGGATGAAGTTGATCTACCTAACAACTAGAGTAGGATGAAGTTGCTCTACCTAACAACTAGAGTAGGATGAAGTTGATCTACCTAACAACTACAGTAGGATGAAGGTGATCTACCTAACAACTAGAGTAGGATGAAGGTGATCTACCTAACAACTACAGTAGGATGAAGTTGATCTACCTAACAACTACAGTAGGATGAAGGTGATCTACCTAACAACTACAGTAGGATGAAGGTGATCTACCTAACAACTACAGTAGGATGAAGTTGATCTACCTAACAACTAGAGTAGGATGAAGGTGATCTACCTAACAACTACAGTAGGATGAAGTTGATCTACCTAACAACTACAGTAGGATGAAGTTGATCGACCTAACAACTACAGTAGGATGAAGTTGATCTATCTAACAACTACAGTAGGATGAAGGTGATCTACCTAACAACTACAGTAGGATGAAGTTGATCTACCTAACAACTACAGAAGGATGAAGTTGATCGACCTAACAACTACAGTAGGATGAAGTTGATCTATCTAACAACTACAGTAGGATGAAGTTGATCTACCTAACAACTACAGTAGGATGAAGGTGATCTACCTAACAACTAGAGTAGGATGAAGGTGATCTACCTAAAAACTACAGTAGGATGAAGTTGATCTACCTAACAACTACAGTAGGATGAAGTTGATCTACCTAACAACTACAGTAGGATGAAGTTGATCGACCTAACAACTACAGTAGGATGAAGTTGATCTACCTAACAACTAGAGTAGGATGAAGTTGATCTACCTAACAACTACAGTAGGATGAAGGTGATCTACCTAACAACTACAGTAGGATGAAGGTGATCTACCTAACAACTACAGTAGGATGAAGTTGATCTACCTAACAACTACAGTAGGATGAAGTTGATGTACCTAACAACTACAGTAGGATGAAGGTGATCTACCTAACAACTACAGGAGGATGAAGTTGATCTACCTAACAACTAGAGTAGGATGAAGTTGCTCTACCTAACAACTACAGTAGGATGAAGTTGATCTACCTAACAACTAGAGAAGGATGAAGTTGATCTACCTAACAACTACAGTAGGATGAAGGTGATCTACCTAACAACTACAGTAGGATGAAGGTGATCTACCTAACAACTACAGTAGAATGAAGTTGATCTACCTAACAACTACAGTAGGATGAAGTTGATCTACCTAACAACTACTGTAGGATGAAGGTGATCTACCTAACAACTACAGGAGGATGAAGTTGATCTACCTAACAACTACAGTAGGATGAAGTTGATCTACCTAACAAATACAGTAGGATGAAGGTGATCTACCTAACATCTACAGTAGGATGAAGTTGATCTACCTAATAACTACAGTAGGATGAAGTTGATCTACCTAACAACTACAGTAGGATGAAGTTGATCTACCTAACAACTACAGTAGGATGAAGGTGATCTACCTAACAACTACAGTAGGATGAAGGTGATCTACCTAACAACTAGAGTAGGATGAAGGTGATCTACCTAAAAACTACAGTAGGATGAAGTTGATCTACCTAACAACTACAGTAGGATGAAGTTGATCTACCTAACAACTACAGTAGGATGAAGTTGATCTACCTAACAACTACAGTAGGATAAAGTTGATCTCCCTAACATCTACAGTAGGATGAAGGTGATCTACCTAACAACTAGAGTAGGATGAAGTTGATCGACCTAACAACTACAATAGGATGAAGTTGATCTACCTAACAACTAGAGTAGGATGAAGTTGATGTTACTAACAACTACAGTAGGATGAAGGTGATCTACCTAACAACTACAGGAGGATGAAGGTGATCTACCTAACAACTAGAGTAGGATGAAGTTGCTCTACCTAACAACTAGAGTAGGATGACGTTGATCTACCTAACAACTACAGTAGGATGAAGTTGATCTACCTAACAACTACAGTAGGATGAAGTTGATCTACCTAACAATTACAGTAGGATGAAGGTGATCTTCCTAACATCTACAGTAGGATGAAGTTGATCTACCTAATAACTACAGTAGCATGAAGTTGATCGACCTAACAACTACAGTAGGATGAAGTTGATCGACCTAACAACTACAGTAGGATGAAGTTGATCTATCTAACAACTACAGTAGGATGAAGGTGATCTACCTAACAACTACAGTAGGATGAAGTTGATCTACCTAACAACTACAGAAGGATGAAGTTGATCGACCTAACAACTACAGTAGGATGAAGTTGATCTATCTAACAACTACAGTAGGATGAAGTTGATCTACCTAACAACTACAGTAGGATGAAGGTGATCTACCTAACAACTAGAGTAGGATGAAGGTGATCTACCTAAAAACTACAGTAGGATGAAGTTGATCTACCTAACAACTACAGTAGGATGAAGTTGATCGACCTAACAACTACAGTAGGATGAAGTTGATCTATTTAACAACTACAGTAGGATGAAGTTGATCTACCTAACAACTACAGTAGGATGAAGTTGATCTACCTAACAACTACAGTAGGATAAAGTTGATCTCCCTAACATCTACAGTAGGATGAAGGTGATCTACCTAACAACTAGAGTAGGATGAAGTTGATCGACCTAACAACTACAGTAGGATGAAGTTGATCTACCTAACAACTAGAGTAGGATGAAGTTGATCTACCTAACAACTACAGTAGGATGACGTTGATCGACCTAACAACTACAGTAGGATGAAGTTGATCTACCTAACAACTAGAGTAGGATGAAGTTGATCTACCTAACAACTACAGTAGGACAAAGGTGATCTACCTAACAACTACAGTAGGATGAAGGTGATCTACCTAACAACTACAGTAGGATGAAGTTGATCTACCTAACAACTACAGTAGGATGAAGGTGATCTACCTAACAACTACAGTAGGATGAAGGTGATCTACCTAACAACTACAGTAGGATGAAGTTGATCTACCTAACAACTACAGTAGGATGAAGTTGATGTACCTAACAACTACAGTAGGATGAAGTTGATCTACCTAACAACTACAGTAGGATGAAGGTGATCTACCTAACATCTACAGTAGAATGAAGTTGATCTACCTAATAACTGCAGTAGGATGAAGTTGATCTAACTAACAACTACAGTAGGATGAAGTTGATCTAACTAACAACTACAGTAGGATGAAGGTGATCTACCTAACAACTACAGTAGGATGAAGGTGATCTACCTAACAACTAGAGTAGGATGAAGGTGATCTACCTAAAAACTACAGTAGGATGAAGTTGATCTACCTAACAACTACAGTAGGATGAAGTTGATCGACCTAACAACTACAGTAGGATGAAGTTGATCTATTTAACAACTACAGTAGGATGAAGTTGATCTACCTAACAACTACAATAGGATGAAGTTGATCTACCTAACAACTACAGTAGGAAAAAGTTGATCTCCCTAACATCTACAGTAGGATGAAGGTGATCTACCTAACAACTAGAGTAGGATGAAGTTGATCGACCTAACAACTACAGTAGGATGAAGTTGATCTACCTAACAACTAGAGTAGGATGAAGTTGATCTACCTAACAACTAGAGTAGGATGAAGTTGATCGACCTAACAACTACAGTAGGATGAAGTTGATCTACCTAACAACTAGAGTAGGATGAAGTTGATCTACCTAACAACTACAGTAGGATGAAGGTGATCTACCTAACAACTACAGTAGGATGAAGGTGATCTACCTAACAACTACAATAAGATGAAGTTGATCTACCTAACAACTAGAGTAGGATGAAGTTGATGTACCTAACAACTACAGTAGGATGAAGGTGATCTACCTAACAACTACAGGAGGATGAAGGTGATCTACCTAACAACTAGAGTAGGATGAAGTTGCTCTACCTAACAACTAGAGTAGGATGACGTTGATCTACCTAAGAACTACAGTAGGATGAAGTTGATCTACCTAACAACTACAGTAGGATGAAGTTGATCTACCTAACAATTACAGTAGGATGAAGGTGATCGTCCTAACATCTACAGTAGGATGAAGTTGATCTACCTAATAACTACAGTAGCATGAAGTTGATCGACCGAACAACTACAGTAGGATGAAGTTGATCGACCTAACAACTACAGTAGGATGAAGTTGATCTATCTAACAACTACAGTAGGATGAAGGTGATCTACCTAACAACTACAGTAGGATGAAGTTGATCTACCTAACAACTACAGTAGGATTAAGTTGATGTACCTAACAACTACAGTAGGATGAAGTTGATCTACCTAACAACTACAGTAGGATGAAGGTGATCTACCTAACATCTACAGTAGGATGAAGTTGATCTACCTAATAACTACAGTAGGATGAAGTTGATCTACCTAACAACTACAGTAGGATGAAGTTGATCTACCTAACAACTACAGTAGGATGAAGGTGATCTACCTAACAACTACAGTAGGATGAAGGTGATCTACCTAACAACTAGAGTAGGATGAAGGTGATCTACCTAAAAACTACAGTAGGATGAAGTTGATCTACCTAACAACTACAATAGGATGAAGTTGATCGACCTAACAACTACAGTAGGATGAACATGATCTATTTAACAACTACAGTAGGATGAAGTTGATCTACCTAACAACTACAGTAGGATGAAGTTGATCTACCTAACAACTACAGTAGGATAAAGTTGATCTCTCTAACATCTATAGTAGGATGAAGGTGATCTACCTAACAACTAGAGTAGGATGAAGTTGATCGACCTAACAACTACAGTAGGATGAAGTTGATCTACCTAACAACTAGAGTAGGATGAAGTTGATCTAACTAACAACTAGAGTAGGATGAAGTTGATCGACCTAACAACTACAGTAGGATGAAGTTGATCTACCTAACAACTAGAGTCGGATGAAGTTGATCTCCCTAACAACTACAGTAGGATGAAGGTGATCTACCTAACAACTACAGTAGGATGAAGGTGATCTACCTAACAACTACAATAGGATGAAGTTGATCTACCTAACAACTAGAGTAGGATGAAGTTGATGTACCTAACAACTACAGTAGGATGAAGGTGATCTACCTAACAACTACAGGAGGATGAAGGTGATCTACCTAACAACTAGAGTAGGATGAAGTTGCTCTACCTAACAACTAGAGTAGGATGACGTTGATCTACCTAACAACTACAGTAGGATGAAGTTGATCTACCTAACAACTACAGTAGGATGAAGTTGATCTACCTAACAATTACAGTAAGATGAAGGTGATCTTCCTAACATCTACAGTAGGATGAAGTTGATCTACCTAATAACTACAGTAGCATGAAGTTGATCGACCTAACAACTACAGTAGGATGAAGTTGATCGACCTAACAACTACAGTAGGATGAAGTTGATCTATCTAACAACTACAGTAGGATGAAGGTGATCTACCTAACAACTACAGTAGGATGAAGTTGATCTACCTAACAACTACAGAAGGATGAAGTTGATCGACCTAACAACTACAGTAGGATGAAGTTGATCTATCTAACAACTACAGTAGGATGAAGTTGATCTACCTAACAACTACAGTAGGATGAAGGTGATCTACCTAACAACTAGAGTAGGATGAAGGTGATCTACTTAAAAACTACAGTAGGATGAAGTTGATCTACCTAACAACTACAGTAGGATGAAGTTGATCGACCTAACAACTACAGTAGGATGAAGTTGATCTATTTAACAACTACAGTAGGATGAAGTTGATCTACCTAACAACTACAGTAGGATGAAGTTGATCTACCTAACAACTACAGTAGGATAAAGTTGATCTCCCTAACATCTACAGTAGGATGAAGGTGATCTACCTAACAACTAGAGTAGGATGAAGTTGATCGACCTAACAACTACAGTAGGATGAAGTTGATCTACCTAACAACTAGAGTAGGATGAAGTTGATCTACCTAACAACTACAGTAGGAGGAAGTTGATCGACCTAACAACTACAGTAGGATGAAGTTGATCTACCTAACAACTAGAGTAGGATGAAGTTGATCTACCTAACAACTACAGTAGGATGAAGGTGATCTACCTAACAACTACAGTAGGATGAAGGTGATCTACCTAACAACTACAGTAGGATGAAGTTGATCTACCTAACAACTACAGTAGGATGAAGTTGATGTACCTAACAACTACAGTAGGATGAAGTTGATCTACCTAACAACTACAGTAGGATAAAGTTGATCTCTCTAACATCTATAGTAGGATGAAGGTGATCTACCTAACAACTAGAGTAGGATGAAGTTGATCGACCTAACAACTACAGTAGGATGAAGTTGATCTACCTAACAACTAGAGTAGGATGAAGTTGATCTAACTAACAACTAGAGTAGGATGAAGTTGATCGACCTAACAACTACAGTAGGATGAAGTTGATCTACCTAACAACTAGAGTCGGATGAAGTTGATCTCCCTAACAACTACAGTAGGATGAAGGTGATCTACCTAACAACTACAGTAGGATGAAGGTGATCTACCTAACAACTACAATAGGATGAAGTTGATCTACCTAACAACTAGAGTAGGATGAAGTTGATGTACCTAACAACTACAGTAGGATGAAGGTGATCTACCTAACAACTACAGGAGGATGAAGGTGATCTACCTAACAACTAGAGTAGGATGAAGTTGCTCTACCTAACAACTAGAGTAGGATGACGTTGATCTACCTAACAACTACAGTAGGATGAAGTTGATCTACCTAACAACTACAGTAGGATGAAGTTGATCTACCTAACAATTACAGTAAGATGAAGGTGATCTTCCTAACATCTACAGTAGGATGAAGTTGATCTACCTAATAACTACAGTAGCATGAAGTTGATCGACCTAACAACTACAGTAGGATGAAGTTGATCGACCTAACAACTACAGTAGGATGAAGTTGATCTATCTAACAACTACAGTAGGATGAAGTTGATCTACCTAACAACTACAGTAGGATGAAGGTGATCTACCTAACAACTAGAGTAGGATGAAGGTGATCTACTTAAAAACTACAGTAGGATGAAGTTGATCTACCTAACAACTACAGTAGGATGAAGTTGATCGACCTAACAACTACAGTAGGATGAAGTTGATCTATTTAACAACTACAGTAGGATGAAGTTGATCTACCTAACAACTACAGTAGGATGAAGTTGATCTACCTAACAACTACAGTAGGATAAAGTTGATCTCCCTAACATCTACAGTAGGATGAAGGTGATCTACCTAACAACTAGAGTAGGATGAAGTTGATCGACCTAACAACTACAGTAGGATGAAGTTGATCTACCTAACAACTAGAGTAGGATGAAGTTGATCTACCTAACAACTAGAGTAGGAGGAAGTTGATCGACCTAACAACTACAGTAGGATGAAGTTGATCTACCTAACAACTAGAGTAGGATGAAGTTGATCTACCTAACAACTACAGTAGGATGAAGGTGATCTACCTAACAACTACAGTAGGATGAAGGTGATCTACCTAACAACTACAGTAGGATGAAGTTGATCTACGTAACAACTACAGTAGGATGAAGTTGATGTACCTAACAACTACAGTAGGATGAAGGTGATCTACCTAATAACTACAGGAGGATGAAGGTGATCTACCTAAAAACTACAGTAGGATGAAGTTGATCTACCTAACAACTACAGTAGGATGAAGTTGATCGACCTAACAACTACAGTAGGATGAAGTTAATCTATTTAAACACTACAGTAGGATGAAGTTGATCTACCTAACAACTACAGTAGGATGAAGTTGATCTACCTAACAACTACAGTAGGATAAAGTTGATCTCCCTAACATCTACATTAGAATGAAGGTGATCTACCTAACAACTAGAGTAGGATGAAGTTGATCGACCTAACAACTACAGTAGGATGAAGTTGATCTACCTAACAACTAGAGTAGGATGAAGTTGATCTACCTAACAACTAGAGTAGGATGAAGTTGATCGACCTAACAACTACAGTAGGATGAAGTTGATCTATTTAACAACTACAGTAGGATGAAGTTGATCTACCTAACAACTACAGTAGGATGAAGTTGATCTACCTAACAACTACAGTAGGATAAAGTTGATCTCCCTAACATCTACAGTAGGATGAAGGTGATCTACCTAACAACTAGAGTAGGATGAAGTTGATCGACCTAACAACTACAGTAGGATGAAATTGATCTACCTAACAACTAGAGTAGGATGAAGTTGATCGACCTAACAACTACAGTAGGATGATGTTGATCTACCTAACAACTAGAGTAGGATGAAGTTGATCTACCTAACAACTACAGTAGGATGAAGGTGATCTACCTAACAACTACAGTAGGATGAAGGTGATCTACCTAACAACTACAATAAGATGAAGTTGATCTACCTAACAACTAGAGTAGGATGAAGTTGATGTACCTAACAACTACAGTAGGATGAAGGTGATCTACCTAACAACTACAGGAGGATGAAGGTGATCTACCTAACAACTAGAGTAGGATGAAGTTGCTCTACCTAACAACTAGAGTAGGATGACGTTGATCTACCTAACAACTACAGTAGGATGAAGTTGATCTACCTAACAACTACAGTAGGATGAAGTTGATCTACCTAACAATTACAGTAGGATGAAGGTGATCTTCCTAACATCTACAGTAGGATGAAGTTGATCTACCTAATAACTACAGTAGCATGAAGTTGATCGACCTAACAACTACAGTAGGATGAAGTTGATCGACCTAACAACTACAGTAGGATGAAGTTGATCTATCTAACAACTACAGTAGGATGAAGGTGATCTACCTAACAACTACAGTAGGATGAAGTTGATCTACCTAACAACTACAGTAGGATTAAGTTGATGTACCTAACAACTACAGTAGGATGAAGTTGATCTACCTAACAACTACAGTAGGATGAAGGTGATCTACCTAACATCTACAGTAGGATGAAGTTGATCTACCTAATAACTACAGTAGGATGAAGTTGATCTACCTAACAACTACAGTAGGATGAAGTTGATCTACCTAACAACTAAAGTAAGATGAAGGTGATCTACCTAACAACTACAGTAGGATGAAGGTGATCTACCTAACAACTAGAGTAGGATGAAGGTGATCTACCTAACATCTACAGTAGGATGAAGTTGATCTACCTAACAACTACAGTAGGATGAAGTTGATCGACCTAACAACTACAGTAGGATGAAGTTGATCTACCTAACAACTACAGTAGGATGAAGTTGATCTACCTAACAACTACAGTAGGATGAAGGTGATCTACCTAACAACTAGAGTAGGATGAAGGTGATCTACCTAAAAACTACAGTAGGATGAAGTTGATCTACCTAACAACTACAGTAGGATGAAGTTGATCTACCTAACAACTAGAGTAGGATGAAGTTGATCTACCTAACAACTACAGTAGGATGAAGTTGATCTACCTAACAACTACAGTAGGATGAAGGTGATCTACCTAACAACTAGAGTAGGATGAAGGTGATCTACTTAAAAACTACAGTAGGATGAAGTTGATCTACCTAACAACTACAGTAGGATGAAGTTGATCGACCTAACAACTACAGTAGGATGAAGTTGATCTATTTAACAACTACAGTAGGATGAAGTTGATCTACCTAACAACTACAGTAGGATGAAGTTGATCTACCTAACAACTACAGTAGGATAAAGTTGATCTCCCTAACATCTACAGTAGGATGAAGGTGATCTACCTAACAACTAGAGTAGGATGAAGTTGATCGACCTAACAACTACAGTAGGATGAAGTTGATCTACCTAACAACTAGAGTAGGATGAAGTTGATCTACCTAACAACTACAGTAGGAGGAAGTTGATCGACCTAACAACTACAGTAGGATGAAGTTGATCTACCTAACAACTAGAGTAGGATGAAGTTGATCTACCTAACAACTACAGTAGGATGAAGGTGATCTACCTAACAACTACAGTAGGATGAAGGTGATCTACCTAACAACTACAGTAGGATGAAGTTGATCTACCTAACAACTACAGTAGGATGAAGTTGATGTACCTAACAACTACAGTAGGATGAAGGTGATCTACCTAACAACTAGAGTAGGATGAAGGTGATCTACCTAAAAACTACAGTAGGATGAAGTTGATCTACCTAACAACTACAGTAGGATGAAGTTGATCGACCTAACAACTACAGTAGGATGAACATGATCTATTTAACAACTACAGTAGGATGAAGTTGATCTACCTAACAACTACAGTAGGATGAAGTTGATCGACCTAACAACTACAGTAGGATGAAGTTGATCTACCTAACAACTAGAGTAGGATGAAGTTGATCTACCTAACAACTACAGTAGGATGAAGTTGATCTACCTAACAACTACAGTAGGATGAAGGTGATCTACCTAACAACTAGAGTAGGATGAAGGTGATCTACTTAAAAACTACAGTAGGATGAAGTTGATCTACCTAACAACTACAGTAGGATGAAGTTGATGTACCTAACAACTACAGTAGGATGAAGGTGATCTACCTAACAACTAGAGTAGGATGAAGGTGATCTACCTAAAAACTACAGTAGGATGAAGTTGATCTACCTAACAACTACAGTAGGATGAAGTTGATCGACCTAACAACTACAGTAGGATGAACATGATCTATTTAACAACTACAGTAGGATGAAGTTGATCTACCTAACAACTACAGTAGGATGAAGTTGATCGACCTAACAACTACAGTAGGATGAAGTTGATCTACCTAACAACTAGAGTAGGATGAAGTTGATCTACCTAACAACTACAGTAGGATGAAGTTGATCTACCTAACAACTACAGTAGGATGAAGGTGATCTACCTAACAACTAGAGTAGGATGAAGGTGATCTACTTAAAAACTACAGTAGGATGAAGTTGATCTACCTAACAACTACAGTAGGATGAAGTTGATCGACCTAACAACTACAGTAGGATGAAGTTGATCTATTTAACAACTACAGTAGGATGAAGTTGATCTACCTAACAACTACAGTAGGATGAAGTTGATCTACCTAACAACTACAGTAGGATAAAGTTGATCTCCCTAACATCTACAGTAGGATGAAGGTGATCTACCTAACAACTAGAGTAGGATGAAGTTGATCGACCTAACAACTACAGTAGGATGAAGTTGATCTACCTAACAACTAGAGTAGGATGAAGTTGATCTACCTAACAACTACAGTAGGAGGAAGTTGATCGACCTAACAACTACAGTAGGATGAAGTTGATCTACCTAACAACTAGAGTAGGATGAAGTTGATCTACCTAACAACTACAGTAGGATGAAGGTGATCTACCTAACAACTACAGTAGGATGAAGGTGATCTACCTAACAACTACAGTAGGATGAAGTTGATCTACCTAACAACTACAGTAGGATGAAGTTGATGTACCTAACAACTACAGTAGGATGAAGGTGATCTACCTAACAACTACAGGAGGATGAAGGTGATCTACCTAAAAACTACAGTAGGATGAAGTTGATCTACCTAACAACTACAGTAGGATGAAGGTGATCGACCTAACAACTACAGTAGGATGAAGTTAATCTATTTAAACACTACAGTAGGATGAAGTTGATCTACCTAACAACTACAGTAGGATGAAGTTGATCTACCTAACAACTACAGTAGGATAAAGTTGATCTCCCTAACATCTACATTAGAATGAAGGTGATCTACCTAACAACTAGAGTAGGATGAAGTTGATCGACCTAACAACTACAGTAGGATGAAGTTGATCTCCCTAACATCTACAGTAGGATGAAGGTGATCTACCTAACAACTAGAGTAGGATGAAGTTGATCGACCTAACAACTACAGTAGGATGAAGTTGATCTACCTAACAACTAGAGTAGGATGAAGTTGATCTACCTAACAACTAGAGTAGGATGAAGTTGATCGACCTAACAACTACAGTAGGATGATGTTGATCTACCTAACAACTAGAGTAGGATGAAGTTGATCTACCTAACAACTACAGTAGGATGAAGGTGATCTACCTAACAACTACAGTAGGATGAAGGTGATCTACCTAACAACTACAATAAGATGAAGTTGATCTACCTAACAACTAGAGTAGGATGAAGTTGATGTACCTAACAACTACAGTAGGATGAAGGTGATCTACCTAACAACTACAGGAGGATGAAGGTGATCTACCTAACAACTAGAGTAGGATGAAGTTGCTCTACCTAACAACTAGAGTAGGATGACGTTGATCTACCTAACAACTACAGTAGGATGAAGTTGATCTACCTAACAACTACAGTAGGATGAAGTTGATCTACCTAACAATTACAGTAGGATGAAGGTGATCTTCCTAACATCTACAGTAGGATGAAGTTGATCTACCTAATAACTACAGTAGCATGAAGTTGATCGACCTAACAACTACAGTAGGATGAAGTTGATCGACCTAACAACTACAGTAGGATGAAGTTGATCTATCTAACAACTACAGTAGGATGAAGGTGATCTACCTAACAACTACAGTAGGATGAAGTTGATCTACCTAACAACTACAGTAGGATTAAGTTGATGTACCTAACAACTACAGTAGGATGAAGTTGATCTACCTAACAACTACAGTAGGATGAAGGTGATCTACCTAACATCTACAGTAGGATGAAGTTGATCTACCTAATAACTACAGTAGGATGAAGTTGATCTACCTAACAACTACAGTAGGATGAAGTTGATCTACCTAACAACTAAAGTAAGATGAAGGTGATCTACCTAACAACTACAGTAGGATGAAGGTGATCTACCTAACAACTAGAGTAGGATGAAGGTGATCTACCTAAAAACTAAAGTAGGATGAAGTTGATCTACCTAACAACTACAGTAGGATGAAGTTGATCGACCTAACAACTACAGTAGGATGAACATGATCTATTTAACAACTACAGTAGGATGAAGTTGATCTACCTAACAACTACAGTAGGATGAAGTTGATCGACCTAACAACTACAGTAGGATGAAGTTGATCTACCTAACAACTAGAGTAGGATGAAGTTGATCTACCTAACAACTACAGTAGGATGAAGTTGATCTACCTAACAACTACAGTAGGATGAAGGTGATCTACCTAACAACTAGAGTAGGATGAAGGTGATCTACTTAAAAACTACAGTAGGATGAAGTTGATCTACCTAACAACTACAGTAGGATGAAGTTGATCGACCTAACAACTACAGTAGGATGAAGTTGATCTATTTAACAACTACAGTAGGATGAAGTTGATCTACCTAACAACTACAGTAGGATGAAGTTGATCTACCTAACAACTACAGTAGGATAAAGTTGATCTCCCTAACATCTACAGTAGGATGAAGGTGATCTACCTAACAACTAGAGTAGGATGAAGTTGATCGACCTAACAACTACAGTAGGATGAAGTTGATCTACCTAACAACTAGAGTAGGATGAAGTTGATCTACCTAACAACTACAGTAGGAGGAAGTTGATCGACCTAACAACTACAGTAGGATGAAGTTGATCTACCTAACAACTAGAGTAGGATGAAGTTGATCTACCTAACAACTACAGTAGGATGAAGGTGATCTACCTAACAACTACAGTAGGATGAAGGTGATCTACCTAACAACTACAGTAGGATGAAGTTGATCTACCTAACAACTACAGTAGGATGAAGTTGATGTACCTAACAACTACAGTAGGATGAAGGTGATCTACCTAACAACTACAGGAGGATGAAGGTGATCTACCTAAAAACTACAGTAGGATGAAGTTGATCTACCTAACAACTACAGTAGGATGAAGGTGATCTACCTAACAACTAGAGTAGGATGAAGGTGATCTACCTAAAAACTACAGTAGGATGAAGTTGATCTACCTAACAACTACAGTAGGATGAAGTTGATCGACCTAACAACTACAGTAGGATGAACATGATCTATTTAACAACTACAGTAGGATGAAGTTGATCTACCTAACAACTACAGTAGGATGAAGTTGATCGACCTAACAACTACAGTAGGATGAAGTTGATCTACCTAACAACTAGAGTAGGATGAAGTTGATCTACCTAATAACTACAGTAGGATGAAGTTGATCTACCTAACAACTACAGTAGGATGAAGTTGATCTACCTAACAACTAAAGTAAGATGAAGGTGATCTACCTAACAACTACAGTAGGATGAAGGTGATCTACCTAACAACTAGAGTAGGATGAAGGTGATCTACCTAAAAACTACAGTAGGATGAAGTTGATCTACCTAACAACTAGAGTAGGATGAAGTTGATCGACCTAACAACTACAGTAGGATGAAGTTGATCTACCTAACAACTAGAGTAGGATGAAGTTGATCTACCTAACAACTAGAGTAGGATGAAGTTGATCGACCTAACAACTACAGTAGGATGATGTTGATCTACCTAACAACTAGAGTAGGATGAAGTTGATCTACCTAACAACTACAGTAGGATGAAGGTGATCTACCTAACAACTACAGTAGGATGAAGGTGATCTACCTAACAACTACAATAAGATGAAGTTGATCTACCTAACAACTAGAGTAGGATGAAGTTGATGTACCTAACAACTACAGTAGGATGAAGGTGATCTACCTAACAACTACAGGAGGATGAAGGTGATCTACCTAACAACTAGAGTAGGATGAAGTTGCTCTACCTAACAACTAGAGTAGGATGACGTTGATCTACCTAACAACTACAGTAGGATGAAGTTGATCTACCTAACAACTACAGTAGGATGAAGTTGATCTACCTAACAATTACAGTAGGATGAAGGTGATCTTCCTAACATCTACAGTAGGATGAAGTTGATCTACCTAATAACTACAGTAGCATGAAGTTGATCGACCTAACAACTACAGTAGGATGAAGTTGATCGACCTAACAACTACAGTAGGATGAAGTTGATCTATCTAACAACTACAGTAGGATGAAGGTGATCTACCTAACAACTACAGTAGGATGAAGTTGATCTACCTAACAACTACAGTAGGATTAAGTTGATGTACCTAACAACTACAGTAGGATGAAGTTGATCTACCTAACAACTACAGTAGGATGAAGGTGATCTACCTAACATCTACAGTAGGATGAAGTTGATCTACCTAATAACTACAGTAGGATGAAGTTGATCTACCTAACAACTACAGTAGGATGAAGTTGATCTACCTAACAACTAAAGTAAGATGAAGGTGATCTACCTAACAACTACAGTAGGATGAAGGTGATCTACCTAACAACTAGAGTAGGATGAAGGTGATCTACCTAAAAACTACAGTAGGATGAAGTTGATCTACCTAACAACTACAGTAGGATGAAGTTGATCGACCTAACAACTACAGTAGGATGAACATGATCTATTTAACAACTACAGTAGGATGAAGTTGATCTACCTAACAACGACAGTAGGATGAAGTTGATCGACCTAACAACTACAGTAGGATGAAGTTGATCTACCTAACAACTAGAGTAGGATGAAGTTGATCTACCTAACAACTACAGTAGGATGAAGATGATCTACCTAACAACTACAGTAGGATGAAGGTGATCTACCTAACAACTACAGTAGGATGAAGTTGATCTACCTAACAACTAGAGTAGGATGAAGTTGATGTACCTAACAACTACAGTAGGATGAAGGTGATCTACCTAACAACTACAGGAGGATGAAGGTGTTCTACCTAACAACTAGAGTAGGATGAAGTTGCTCTACCTAACAACTAGAGTAGGATGACGTTGATCTACCTAACAACTACAGTAGGATGAAGTTGATCTACCTAACAACTACAGTAGGATGAAGTTGATGTACCTAACAACTACAGTAGGATGAAGATGATCTACCTAACAACTACAGGAGGATGAAGTTGATCTACCTAACAACTAGAGTAGGATGAAGTTGCTCTACCTAACAACTAGAGTAGGATGACGTTGATCTACCTAACAACTACAGTAGGATGAAGTTGATCTACCTAACAACTACAGTAGGATGAAGTTGATCTACCTAACAATTACAGTAGGATGAAGGTGATCTACCTAACATCTACAGTAGGATGAAGTTGATCTACCTAATAACTACAGTAGGATGAAGTTGATCTACATAACAACTACTGTAGGATGAAGGTGATCTATCTAACAACTACAGTAGGATGAAGGTGATCTACCTAACAACTACAGTAGGATGAAGTTGATCTACCTAACAACTACAGTAGGATGAAGTTGATCTACCTAACAATTACAGTAGGATGAAGGTGATCTTCCTAACATCTACAGTAGGATGAAGTTGATCTACCTAATAACTACAGTAGCATGAAGTTGATCGACCTAACAACTACAGTAGGATGAAGTTGATCGACCTAACAACTACAGTAGGATGAAGTTGATCTATCTAACAACTACAGTAGGATGAAGGTGATCTACCTAACAACTACAGTAGGATGAAGTTGATCTACCTAACAACTACAGTAGGATTAAGTTGATGTACCTAACAACTACAGTAGGATGAAGTTGATCTACCTAACAACTACAGTAGGATGAAGGTGATCTACCTAACATCTACAGTAGGATGAAGTTGATCTACCTAACAACTAGAGTAGGATGAAGTTGATCTACCTAACAACTACAGTAGGATGAAGTTGATCTACCTAACAACTAAAGTAAGATGAAGGTGATCTACCTAACAACTACAGTAGGATGAAGGTGATCTACCTAACAACTAGAGTAGGATGAAGGTGATCTACCTAAAAACTACAGTAGGATGAAGTTGATCTACCTAACAACTACAGTAGGATGAAGTTGATCGACCTAACAACTACAGTAGGATGAACATGATCTATTTAACAACTACAGTAGGATGAAGTTGATCTACCTAACAACGACAGTAGGATGAAGTTGATCGACCTAACAACTACAGTAGGATGAAGTTGATCTACCTAACAACTAGAGTAGGATGAAGTTGATCTACCTAACAACTACAGTAGGATGAAGATGATCTACCTAACAACTACAGTAGGATGAAGGTGATCTACCTAACAACTACAATAGGATGAAGTTGATCTACCTAACAACTAGAGTAGGATGAAGTTGATGTACCTAACAACTACAGTAGGATGAAGGTGATCTACCTAACAACTACAGGAGGATGAAGGTGTTCTACCTAACAACTAGAGTAGGATGAAGTTGCTCTACCTAACAACTAGAGTAGGATGACGTTGATCTACCTAACAACTACAGTAGGATGAAGTTGATCTACCTAACAACTACAGTAGGATGAAGTTGATGTACCTAACAACTACAGTAGGATGAAGATGATCTACCTAACAACTACAGGAGGATGAAGTTGATCTACCTAACAACTAGAGTAGGATGAAGTTGCTCTACCTAACAACTAGAGTAGGATGACGTTGATCTACCTAACAACTACAGTAGGATGAAGTTGATCTACCTAACAACTACAGTAGGATGAAGTTGATCTACCTAACAATTACAGTAGGATGAAGGTGATCTACCTAACATCTACAGTAGGATGAAGTTGATCTACCTAATAACTACAGTAGGATGAAGTTGATCTACATAACAACTACTGTAGGATGAAGGTGATCTATCTAACAACTACAGTAGGATGAAGGTGATCTACCTAACAACTACAGTAGGATGAAGTTGATCTACCTAACAACTACAGTAGGATGAAGTTGATCTACCTAACAACTACAGTAGGATGAAGTTAATCTACCTAACAACAACAGTAGGATGAAGGTGATCTACCTAACAACTACAGTAGGATGAAGTTGATCTACCTAACAACTACAGTAGGATGAAGGTGATCTACCTAACAACTACAGTAGGATGAAGGTGATCTACCTAACAACTACAGTAGGATGAAGTTGATCTACCTAACAACTACAGTAGGATGAAGTTGATCTACCTAACAACTAGAGTAGGATGAAGGTGATCTACCTAACAACTACAATAAGATGAAGTTGATCTACCTAACAACTAGAGTAGGATGAAGTTGATGTACCTAACAACTACAGTAGGATGAAGGTGATCTACCTAACAACTACAGGAGGATGAAGGTGATCTAACTAACAACTAGAGTAGGATGACGTTGATCTACCTAACAACTACAGTAGGATGAAGTTGATCTACCTAACAACTACAGTAGGATGAAGTTGATCTACCTAACAATTACAGTAGGATGAAGGTGATCTTCCTAACATCTACAGTAGGATGAAGTTGATCTACCTAATAACTACAGTAGCATGAAGTTGATCAACCTAACAACTACAGTAGGATGAAGTTGATCGACCTAACAACTACAGTAGGATGAAGTTGATCTATCTAACAACTACAGTAGGATTAAGGTGATCTACCTAACAACTACAGTAGGATGAAGTTGATCTACCTAACAACTACAGTAGGATTAAGTTGATGTGCCTAACAACTACAGTAGGATGAAGTTGATCTACCTAACAACTACAGTAGGATGAAGGTGATCTACCTAACATCTACAGTAGGATGAAGTTGATCTACCTAATAACTACAGTAGGATGAAGTTGATCTACCTAACAACTACAGTAGGATGAAGTTGATCTACCTAACAACTACAGTAGGATGAAGGTGATCTACCTAACAACTACAGTAGGATGAAGGTGATCTACCTAACAACTAGAGTAGGATGAAGGTGATCTACCTAAAAACTACAGTAGGATGAAGTTGATCTACCTAACAACTACAGTAGGATGAAGTTGATCGACCTAACATCTACAGTAGGATGAACATGATCTATTTAACAACTACAGTAGGATGAAGTTGATCTACCTAACAACTACAGTAGGATGAAGTTGATCTACCTAACAACTACAGTAGGATAAAGTTGATCTCCCTAACATCTACAGTAGGATGAAGGTGATCTACCTAACAACTAGAGTAGGATGAAGTTGATCGACCTAACAACTACAGTAGGATGATGTTGATCTACATAACAACTACTGTAGGATGAAGGTGATCTATCTAACAACTACAGTAGGATGAAGGTGATCTACCTAACAACTACAGTAGGATGAAGTTGATCTACCTAACAACTACAGTAGGATGAAGTTGATCTACCTAACAATTACAGTAGGATGAAGGTGATCTTCCTAACATCTACAGTAGGATGAAGTTGATCTACCTAATAACTACAGTAGCATGAAGTTGATCGACCTAACAACTACAGTAGGATGAAGTTGATCGACCTAACAACTACAGTAGGATGAAGTTGATCTATCTAACAACTACAGTAGGATGAAGGTGATCTACCTAACAACTACAGTAGGATGAAGTTGATCTACCTAACAACTACAGTAGGATTAAGTTGATGTACCTAACAACTACAGTAGGATGAAGTTGATCTACCTAACAACTACAGTAGGATGAAGGTGATCTACCTAACATCTACAGTAGGATGAAGTTGATCTACCTAACAACTAGAGTAGGATGAAGTTGATCTACCTAACAACTACAGTAGGATGAAGTTGATCTACCTAACAACTAAAGTAAGATGAAGGTGATCTACCTAACAACTACAGTAGGATGAAGGTGATCTACCTAACAACTAGAGTAGGATGAAGGTGATCTACCTAAAAACTACAGTAGGATGAAGTTGATCTACCTAACAACTACAGTAGGATGAAGTTGATCGACCTAACAACTACAGTAGGATGAACATGATCTATTTAACAACTACAGTAGGATGAAGTTGATCTACCTAACAACGACAGTAGGATGAAGTTGATCGACCTAACAACTACAGTAGGATGAAGTTGATCTACCTAACAACTAGAGTAGGATGAAGTTGATCTACCTAACAACTACAGTAGGATGAAGATGATCTACCTAACAACTACAGTAGGATGAAGGTGATCTACCTAACAACTACAATAGGATGAAGTTGATCTACCTAACAACTAGAGTAGGATGAAGTTGATGTACCTAACAACTACAGTAGGATGAAGGTGATCTACCTAACAACTACAGGAGGATGAAGGTGTTCTACCTAACAACTAGAGTAGGATGAAGTTGCTCTACCTAACAACTAGAGTAGGATGACGTTGATCTACCTAACAACTACAGTAGGATGAAGTTGATCTACCTAACAACTACAGTAGGATGAAGTTGATGTACCTAACAACTACAGTAGGATGAAGATGATCTACCTAACAACTACAGGAGGATGAAGTTGATCTACCTAACAACTAGAGTAGGATGAAGTTGCTCTACCTAACAACTAGAGTAGGATGACGTTGATCTACCTAACAACTACAGTAGGATGAAGTTGATCTACCTAACAACTACAGTAGGATGAAGTTGATCTACCTAACAATTACAGTAGGATGAAGGTGATCTACCTAACATCTACAGTAGGATGAAGTTGATCTACCTAATAACTACAGTAGGATGAAGTTGATCTACATAACAACTACTGTAGGATGAAGGTGATCTATCTAACAACTACAGTAGGATGAAGGTGATCTACCTAACAACTACAGTAGGATGAAGTTGATCTACCTAACAACTACAGTAGGATGAAGTTGATCTACCTAACAACTACAGTAGGATGAAGTTAATCTACCTAACAACAACAGTAGGATGAAGGTGATCTACCTAACAACTACAGTAGGATGAAGTTGATCTACCTAACAACTACAGTAGGATGAAGGTGATCTACCTAACAACTACAGTAGGATGAAGGTGATCTACCTAACAACTACAGTAGGATGAAGTTGATCTACCTAACAACTACAGTAGGATGAAGTTGATCTACCTAACAACTAGAGTAGGATGAAGGTGATCTACCTAACAACTACAATAAGATGAAGTTGATCTACCTAACAACTAGAGTAGGATGAAGTTGATGTACCTAACAACTACAGTAGGATGAAGGTGATCTACCTAACAACTACAGGAGGATGAAGGTGATCTAACTAACAACTAGAGTAGGATGACGTTGATCTACCTAACAACTACAGTAGGATGAAGTTGATCTACCTAACAACTACAGTAGGATGAAGTTGATCTACCTAACAATTACAGTAGGATGAAGGTGATCTTCCTAACATCTACAGTAGGATGAAGTTGATCTACCTAATAACTACAGTAGCATGAAGTTGATCGACCTAACAACTACAGTAGGATGAAGTTGATCGACCTAACAACTACAGTAGGATGAAGTTGATCTATCTAACAACTACAGTAGGATTAAGGTGATCTACCTAACAACTACAGTAGGATGAAGTTGATCTACCTAACAACTACAGTAGGATTAAGTTGATGTGCCTAACAACTACAGTAGGATGAAGTTGATCTACCTAACAACTACAGTAGGATGAAGGTGATCTACCTAACATCTACAGTAGGATGAAGTTGATCTACCTAATAACTACAGTAGGATGAAGTTGATCTACCTAACAACTACAGTAGGATGAAGTTGATCTACCTAACAACTACAGTAGGATGAAGGTGATCTACCTAACAACTACAGTAGGATGAAGGTGATCTACCTAACAACTAGAGTAGGATGAAGGTGATCTACCTAAAAACTACAGTAGGATGAAGTTGATCTACCTAACAACTACAGTAGGATGAAGTTGATCGACCTAACATCTACAGTAGGATGAACATGATCTATTTAACAACTACAGTAGGATGAAGTTGATCTACCTAACAACTACAGTAGGATGAAGTTGATCTACCTAACAACTACAGTAGGATAAAGTTGATCTCCCTAACATCTACAGTAGGATGAAGGTGATCTACCTAACAACTAGAGTAGGATGAAGTTGATCGACCTAACAACTACAGTAGGATGATGTTGATCTACCTAACAACTAGAGTAGGATGAAGTTGATCTACCTAACAACTACAGTAGGATGAAGGTGATCTACCTAACAACTACAGTAGGATGAAGGTGATCTACCTAACAACTACAATAAGATGAAGTTGATCTACCTAACAACTAGAGTAGGATGAAGTTGATGTACCTAACAACTACAGTAGGATGAAGGTGATCTACCTAACAACTACAGGAGGATGAAGGTGATCTACCTAACAACTAGAGTAGGATGAAGTTGCTCTACCTAACAACTAGAGTAGGATGACGTTGATCTACCTAACAACTACAGTAGGATGAAGTTGATCTACCTAACAACTACAGTAGGATGAAGTTGATCTACCTAACAATTACAGTAGGATGAAGGTGATCTTCCTAACATCTACAGTAGGATGAAGTTGATCTACCTAATAACTACAGTAGCATGAAGTTGATCGACCTAACAACTACAGTAGGATGAAGTTGATCGACCTAACAACTACAGTAGGATGAAGTTGATCTATCTAACAACTACAGTAGGATGAAGGTGATCTACCTAACAACTACAGTAGGATGAAGTTGATCTACCTAACAACTACAGTAGGATTAAGTTGATGTACCTAACAACTACAGTAGGATGAAGTTGATCTACCTAACAACTACAGTAGGATGAAGGTGATCTACCTAACATCTACAGTAGGATGAAGTTGATCTACCTAATAACTACAGTAGGATGAAGTTGATCTACCTAACAACTACAGTAGGATGAAGTTGATCTACCTAACAACTAAAGTAAGATGAAGGTGATCTACCTAACAACTACAGTAGGATGAAGGTGATCTACCTAACAACTAGAGTAGGATGAAGGTGATCTACCTAAAAACTACAGTAGGATGAAGTTGATCTACCTAACAACTACAGTAGGATGAAGTTGATCGACCTAACAACTACAGTAGGATGAACATGATCTATTTAACAACTACAGTAGGATGAAGTTGATCTACCTAACAACTACAGTAGGATGAAGTTGATCGACCTAACAACTACAGTAGGATGAAGTTGATCTACCTAACAACTAGAGTAGGATGAAGTTGATCTACCTAACAACTACAGTAGGATGAAGATGATCTACCTAACAACTACAGTAGGATGAAGGTGATCTACCTAACAACTACAATAGGATGAAGTTGATCTACCTAACAACTAGAGTAGGATGAAGTTGATGTACCTAACAACTACAGTAGGATGAAGGTGATCTACCTAACAACTACAGGAGGATGAAGGTGATCTACCTAACAAATAGAGTAGGATGAAGTTGCTCTACCTAACAACTAGAGTAGGATGACGTTGATCTACCTAACAACTACAGTAGGATGAAGTTGATCTACCTAACAACTACAGTAGGATGAAGTTGATGTACCTAACAACTACAGTAGGATGAAGATGATCTACCTAACAACTACAGGAGGATGAAGTTGATCTACCTAACAACTAGAGTAGGATGAAGTTGCTCTACCTAACAACTAGAGTAGGATGACGTTGATCTACCTAACAACTACAGTAGGATGAAGTTGATCTACCTAACAACTACAGTAGGATGAAGTTGATCTACCTAACAATTACAGTAGGATGAAGGTGATCTACCTAACATCTACAGTAGGATGAAGTTGATCTACCTAATAACTACAGTAGGATGAAGTTGATCTACATAACAACTACTGTAGGATGAAGGTGATCTATCTAACAACTACAGTAGGATGAAGGTGATCTACCTAACAACTACAGTAGGATGAAGTTGATCTACCTAACAACTACAGTAGGATGAAGGTGATCTACCTAACAACTACAGTAGGATGAAGGTGATCTACCTAACAACTAGAGTAGGATGAAGTTGATCTACCTAACAACTACAGTAGGATGAAGTTGATCTACCTAACAACTAGAGTAGGATGAAGGTGATCTACCTAACAACTACAATAAGATGAAGTTGATCTACCTAACAACTAGAGTAGGATGAAGTTGATGTACCTAACAACTACAGTAGGATGAAGGTGATCTACCTAACAACTACAGGAGGATGAAGGTGATCTAACTAACAACTAGAGTAGGATGACGTTGATCTACCTAACAACTACAGTAGGATGAAGTTGATCTACCTAACAACTACAGTAGGATGAAGTTGATCTACCTAACAATTACAGTAGGATGAAGGTGATCTTCCTAACATCTACAGTAGGATGAAGTTGATCTACCTAATAACTACAGTAGCATGAAGTTGATCGACCTAACAACTACAGTAGGATGAAGTTGATCGACCTAACAACTACAGTAGGATGAAGTTGATCTATCTAACAACTACAGTAGGATTAAGGTGATCTACCTAACAACTACAGTAGGATGAAGTTGATCTACCTAACAACTACAGTAGGATTAAGTTGATGTGCCTAACAACTACAGTAGGATGAAGTTGATCTACCTAACAACTACAGTAGGATGAAGGTGATCTACCTAACATCTACAGTAGGATGAAGTTGATCTACCTAATAACTACAGTAGGATGAAGTTGATCTACCTAACAACTACAGTAGGATGAAGTTGATCTACCTAACAACTACAGTAGGATGAAGGTGATCTACCTAACAACTACAGTAGGATGAAGGTGATCTACCTAACAACTAGAGTAGGATGAAGGTGATCTACCTAAAAACTACAGTAGGATGAAGTTGATCTACCTAACAACTACAGTAGGATGAAGTTGATCGACCTAACATCTACAGTAGGATGAACATGATCTATTTAACAACTACAGTAGGATGAAGTTGATCTACCTAACAACTACAGTAGGATGAAGTTGATCTACCTAACAACTACAGTAGGATAAAGTTGATCTCCCTAACATCTACAGTAGGATGAATGTGATCTACCTAACAACTAGAGTAAGATGAAGTTGATCGACCTAACAACTACAGTAGGATGAAGTTGATCTACCTAAAAACTAGAGTAGGATGAAGTTGATCTACCTAACAACTAGAGTAGGATGAATTTGATCGACCTAACAACTACAGTAGGATGAAGTTGATCTACCTAACAACTAGAGTAGGATGAAGTTGATCTACCTAACAACTACAGTAGGATGAAGATGATCTACCTAACAACTACAGTAGGATGAAGGTGATCTACCTAACAACTACAATAGGATGAAGTTGATCTACCTAACAACTAGAGTAGGATGAAGTTGATGTACCTAACAACTACAGTA
Organism: Salvelinus fontinalis; assembly: GCF_029448725.1. NCBI lineage: Eukaryota > Metazoa > Chordata > Actinopteri > Salmoniformes > Salmonidae > Salvelinus > Salvelinus fontinalis. Next base: position 331,798 of record NW_026600211.1, on the reverse strand, counting down.
GGATGAAGGTGATCTACCTAACAACTACAGGAGGATGAAGGTGATCTACCTAACAACTAGAGTAGGATGAAGTTGCTCTACCTAACAACTAGAGTAGGATGACGTTGATCTACCTAACAACTACAGTAGGATGAAGTTGATCTACCTAACAACTACAGTAGGATGAAGTTGATCTACCTAACAATTACAGTAGGATGAAGGTGATCTTCCTAACATCTACAGTAGGATGAAGTTGATCTACCTAATAACTACAGTAGGATGAAGGTGATCTACCTAACAACTACAGTAGGATGAAGGTGATCTACCTAACAACTACAGTAGGATGAAGTTGATCTACCTAACAACTACAGTAGGATGAAGTTGATGTACCTAACAACTACAGTAGGATGAAGGTGATCTACCTAACAACTACAGGAGGATGAAGTTGATCTACCTAACAACTAGAGTAGGATGAAGTTGCTCTACCTAACAACTAGAGTAGGATGACGTTGATCTACCTAACAACACAGTAGGATGAAGTTGATCTACCTAACAACTACAGTAGGATGAAGTTGATCTACCTAACAATTACAGTAGGATGAAGGTGATCTACCTAACATCTACAGTAGGATGAAGTTGATCTACCTAATAACTACAGTAGGATGAATTTGATCTACATAACAACTACTGTAGGATGAAGGTGATCTACCTAACAACTACAGTAGGATGAAGGTGATCTACCTAACAACTACAGTAGGATGAAGTTGATCTACCTAACAACTACAGTAGGATGAAGTTGATCTGCCTAACAACTACTGTAGGATGAAGGTGATCTACCTAACAACTACAGGAGGATGAAGTTGATCTACCTAACAACTACAGTAGGATGAAGTTGATCTACCTAACAACTACAGTAGGATGAAGTTGATCTACCTAACAACTACAGTAGGATGAAGGTGATCTACCTAACATCTACAGTAGGATGAAGTTGATCTACCTAATAACTACAGTAGGATGAAGTTGATCTACCTAACAACTACAGTAGGATGAAGTTGATCTACCTAACAACTACAGTAGGATGAAGGTGATCTACCTAACAACTACAGTAGGATGAAGGTGATCTACCTAACAACTAGAGTAGGATGAAGGTGATCTACCTAAAAACTACAGTAGGATGAAGTTGATCTACCTAACAACTACAGTAGGATGAAGTTGATCGACCTAACAACTACAGTAGGATGAAGTTGATCTATTTAAACACTACAGTAGGATGAAGTTGATCTACCTAACAACTACAGTAGGATGAAGTTGATCTACCTAACAACTACAGTAGGATAAAGTTGATCTCCCTAACATCTACAGTAGGATGAAGGTGATCTACCTAACAACTAGAGTAGGATGAAGTTGATCGACCTAACAACTACAGTAGGATGAAGTTGATCTACCTAACAACTAGAGTAGGATGAAGTTGATCTACCTAACAACTAGAGTAGGATGAAGTTGATCGACCTAACAACTACAGTAGGATGAAGTTGATCTACCTAACAACTAGAGTAGGATGAAGTTGATCTACCTAACAACTACAGTAGGATGAAGGTGATCTACCTAACAACTACAGTAGGATGATGGTGATCTACCTAACAACTACAGTAGGATAAAGTTGCTCTACCTAACAACTAGAGTAGGATGACGTTGATCTACCAAACAACTACAGTAGGATGAAGTTGATCTACCTAACAACTACAGTAGGATGAAGTTGATCTACCTAACAATTACAATAGGATGAAGGTGATCTACCTAACATCTACAGTAGGATGAAGTTGATCTACCTAATAACTACAGTAGGATGAAGTTGATCTACCTAACAACTACTGTAGGATGAAGGTGATCTACCTAACAACTACAGTAGGATGAAGGTGATCTACCTAACAACTACAGTAGGATGAAGTTGATCTACCTAACAACTACAGTAGGATGAAGTTGATCTACCTAACAACTACTGTAGGATGAAGGTGATCTACCTAACAACTACAGGAGGATGAAGTTGATCTACCTAACAACTACAGTAGGATGAAGTTGATCTACCTAACAACTACAGTAGGATGTAGTTGATCTACCTAACAACTACAGTAGGATGAAGGTGATCAACCTAACATCTACAGTAGGATGAAGTTGATCTACCTAATAACTACAGTAGGATGAAGTTGATCTACCTAAGAACTAGAGTAGGATGAAGGTGATCTACCTAAAAACTACAGTAGGATGAAGTTGATCTACCTAACAACTACAGTAGGATGAAGGTGATCTACCTAACAACTACAGTAGGATGAAGTTGATCTACCTAACAACTACAGTAGGATGAAGTTGATCTATTTAAACACTACAGTAGGATGAAGTTGATCTACCTAACAACTACAGTAGGATAAAGTTGATCTACCTAACAACTACAGTAGGATAAAGTTGATCTCCCTAACATCTACAGTAGGATGAAGGTGATCGACCTAACAACTAGAGTAGGATGAAGTTGATCTACCTAACAACTAGAGTAGGATGAAGTTGATCTACCTAACAACTACAGTAGGATGAAGTTGATCGACCTAACAACTACAGTAGGATGAAGTTGATCTACCTAACAACTAGAGTAGGATGAAGTTGATCTACCTAACAACTACAGTAGGATGAAGGTGATCTACCTAACAACTACAGTAGGATGAAGGTGATCTACCTAACAACTACAGTAGGATGAAGTTGATCTACCTAACAACTACAGTAGGATGAAGTTGATGTACCTAACAACTACAGTAGGATGAAGGTGATCTACCTAACAACTACAGGAGGATGAAGTTGATCTACCTAACAACTAGAGTAGGATGAAGTTGATCTACCTAACAACTAGAGTAGGATGAAGTTGATCGACCTAACAACTACAGTAGGATGAAGTTGATCTACCTAACAACTAGAGTAGGATGAAGTTGATCTACCTAACAACTACAGTAGGATGAAGGTGATCTACCTAACAACTACAGTAGGATGATGGTGATCTACCTAACAACTACAGTAGGATAAAGTTGCTCTACCTAACAACTAGAGTAGGATGACGTTGATCTACCTAACAACTACAGTAGGATGAAGTTGATCTACCTAACAACTACAGTAGGATGAAGTTGATCTACCTAACAATTACAATAGGATGAAGGTGATCTACCTAACATCTACAGTAGGATGAAGTTGATCTACCTAATAACTACAGTAGGATGAAGTTGATCTACCTAACAACTACTGTAGGATGAAGGTGATCTACCTAACAACTACAGTAGGATGAAGGTGATCTACCTAACAACTACAGTAGGATGAAGTTGATCTACCTAACAACTACAGTAGGATGAAGTTGATCTACCTAACAACTACTGTAGGATGAAGGTGATCTACCTAACAACTACAGGAGGATGAAGTTGATCTACCTAACAACTACAGTAGGATGAAGTTGATCTACCTAACAACTACAGTAGGATGTAGTTGATCTACCTAACAACTACAGTAGGATGAAGGTGATCAACCTAACATCTACAGTAGGATGAAGTTGATCTACCTAATAACTACAGTAGGATGAAGTTGATCTACCTAAGAACTAGAGTAGGATGAAGGTGATCTACCTAAAAACTACAGTAGGATGAAGTTGATCTACCTAACAACTACAGTAGGATGAAGGTGATCTACCTAACAACTACAGTAGGATGAAGTTGATCTACCTAACAACTACAGTAGGATGAAGTTGATCTATTTAAACACTACAGTAGGATGAAGTTGATCTACCTAACAACTACAGTAGGATAAAGTTGATCTACCTAACAACTACAGTAGGATAAAGTTGATCTCCCTAACATCTACAGTAGGATGAAGGTGATCGACCTAACAACTAGAGTAGGATGAAGTTGATCTACCTAACAACTAGAGTAGGATGAAGTTGATCTACCTAACAACTACAGTAGGATGAAGTTGATCGACCTAACAACTACAGTAGGATGAAGTTGATCTACCTAACAACTAGAGTAGGATGAAGTTGATCTACCTAACAACTACAGTAGGATGAAGGTGATCTACCTAACAACTACAGTAGGATGAAGGTGATCTACCTAACAACTACAGTAGGATGAAGTTGATCTACCTAACAACTACAGTAGGATGAAGTTGATGTACCTAACAACTACAGTAGGATGAAGGTGATCTACCTAACAACTACAGGAGGATGAAGTTGATCTACCTAACAACTAGAGTAGGATGAAGTTGATCTACCTAACAACTAGAGTAGGATGAAGTTGATCGACCTAACAACTACAGTAGGATGAAGTTGATCTACCTAACAACTAGAGTAGGATGAAGTTGATCTACCTAACAACTACAGTAGGATGAAGGTGATCTACCTAACAACTACAGTAGGATGATGGTGATCTACCTAACAACTACAGTAGGATAAAGTTGCTCTACCTAACAACTAGAGTAGGATGACGTTGATCTACCTAACAACTACAGTAGGATGAAGTTGATCTACCTAACAACTACAGTAGGATGAAGTTGATCTACCTAACAATTACAATAGGATGAAGGTGATCTACCTAACATCTACAGTAGGATGAAGTTGATCTACCTAATAACTACAGTAGGATGAAGTTGATCTACCTAACAACTACTGTAGGATGAAGGTGATCTACCTAACAACTACAGTAGGATGAAGGTGATCTACCTAACAACTACAGTAGGATGAAGTTGATCTACCTAACAACTACAGTAGGATGAAGTTGATCTACCTAACAACTACTGTAGGATGAAGGTGATCTACCTAACAACTACAGGAGGATGAAGTTGATCTACCTAACAACTACAGTAGGATGAAGTTGATCTACCTAACAACTACAGTAGGATGTAGTTGATCTACCTAACAACTACAGTAGGATGAAGGTGATCAACCTAACATCTACAGTAGGATGAAGTTGATCTACCTAATAACTACAGTAGGATGAAGTTGATCTACCTAAGAACTAGAGTAGGATGAAGGTGATCTACCTAAAAACTACAGTAGGATGAAGTTGATCTACCTAACAACTACAGTAGGATGAAGGTGATCTACCTAACAACTACAGTAGGATGAAGTTGATCTACCTAACAACTACAGTAGGATGAAGTTGATCTATTTAAACACTACAGTAGGATGAAGTTGATCTACCTAACAACTACAGTAGGATAAAGTTGATCTACCTAACAACTACAGTAGGATAAAGTTGATCTCCCTAACATCTACAGTAGGATGAAGGTGATCGACCTAACAACTAGAGTAGGATGAAGTTGATCTACCTAACAACTAGAGTAGGATGAAGTTGATCTACCTAACAACTACAGTAGGATGAAGTTGATCGACCTAACAACTACAGTAGGATGAAGTTGATCTACCTAACAACTAGAGTAGGATGAAGTTGATCTACCTAACAACTACAGTAGGATGAAGGTGATCTACCTAACAACTACAGTAGGATGAAGGTGATCTACCTAACAACTACAGTAGGATGAAGTTGATCTACCTAACAACTACAGTAGGATGAAGTTGATGTACCTAACAACTACAGTAGGATGAAGGTGATCTACCTAACAACTACAGGAGGATGAAGTTGATCTACCTAACAACTAGAGTAGGATGAAGTTGCTCTACCTAACAACTACAGTAGGATGAAGTTGATCTACCTAACAACTACAGTAGGATGAAGTTGATCTACCTAACAATTACAGTAGGATGAAGTTGATCTACCTAACAATTACAGTAGGATGAAGGTGATCTACCTAATAACTACAGTAGGATGAAGTTGATCTACCTAACAACTACTGTAGGATGAAGGTGATCTACCTAACAACTACAGTAGGATGAAGGTGATCTACCTAACAACTACAGTAGGATGAAGTTGATCTACCTAACAACTACAGTAGGATGAAGTTGATCTACCTAACAACTACTGTAGGATGAAGGTGATCTACCTAACAACTACAGGAGGATGAAGTTGATCTACCTAACAACTACAGTAGGATGAAGTTGATCTACCTAACAACTACAGTAGGATGAAGTTGATCTACCTAACAACTACATTAGGATGAAGGTGATCTACCTAACATCTACAGTAGGATGAAGTTGATCTACCTAATAACTACAGTAGGATGAAGTTGATCTACCTAACAACTACAGTAGGATGAAGTTGATCTACCTAACAACTACAGTAGGATGAAGGTGATCTACCTAACAACTACAGTAGGATGAAGGTGATCTACCTAACAACTAGAGTAGGATGAAGGTGATCTACCTAAAAACTACAGTAGGATGAAGGTGATCTACCTAACAACTAGAGTAGGATGAAGTTGATCTACCTAACAACTAGAGTAGGATGAAGTTGATCGACCTAACAACTACAGTAGGATGAAGTTGATCTACCTAACAACTAGAGTAGGATGAAGTTGATCTACCTAACAACTACAGTAGGATGAAGATGATCTACCTAACAACTACAGTAGGATGAAGGTGATCTACCTAACAACTACAATAGGATGAAGTTGATCTACCTAACAACTAGAGTAGGATGAAGTTGATGTACCTAACAACTACAGTAGGATGAAGGTGATCTACCTAACAACTACAGGAGGATGAAGGTGATCTACCTAACAACTAGAGTAGGATGAAGTTGCTCTACCTAACAACTAGAGTAGGATGACGTTGATCTACCTAACAACTACAGTAGGATGAAGTTGATCTACCTAACAACTACAGTAGGATGAAGTTGATCTACCTAACAATTACAGTAGGATGAAGGTGATCTTCCTAACATCTACAGTAGGATGAAGTTGATCTACCTAACAACTACAGTAGGATGAAGTTAATCTACCTAACAACAACAGTAGGATGAAGGTGATCTACCTAACAACTACAGTAGGATGATGGTGATCTACCTAACAACTACAGTAGGATGAAGTTGCTCTACCTAACAACTAGAGTAGGATGACGTTGATTTACCTAACAACTACAGTAGGATGAAGTTGATCTACCTAACAACTACAGTAGGATGAAGTTGATCTACCTAACAATTACAATAGGATGAAGGTGATCTACCTAACATCTACAGTAGGATGAAGTTGATCTACCTAATAACTACAGTAGGATGAAGTTGATCTACCTAACAACTACTGTAGGATGAAGGTGATCTACCTAACAACTACAGTAGGATGAAGGTGATCTACCTAACAACTACAGTAGGATGAAGTTGATCTACCTAACAACTACAGTAGGATGAAGTTGATCTACCTAACAACTACTGTAGGATGAAGGTGATCTACCTAACAACTACAGGAGGATGAAGTTGATCTACCTAACAACTACAGTAGGATGAAGTTGATCTACCTAACAACTACAGTAGGATGTAGTTGATCTACCTAACAACTACAGTAGGATGATGGTGATCAACCTAACATCTACAGTAGGATGAAGTTGATCTACCTAATAACTACAGTAGGATGAAGTTGATCTACCTAAGAACTAGAGTAGGATGAAGGTGATCTACCTAAAAACTACAGTAGGATGAAGTTGATCTACCTAACAACTACAGTAGGATGAAGGTGATCTACCTAACAACTACAGTAGGATGAAGTTGATCTATTTAAACACTACAGTAGGATGAAGTTGATCTACCTAACAACTACAGTAGGATGAAGTTGATCTACCTAACAACTACAGTAGGATAAAGTTGATCTCCCTAACATCTACAGTAGGATGAAGGTGATCGACCTAACAACTAGAGTAGGATGAAGTTGATCTACCTAACAACTACAGTAGGATGAAGGTGATCTACCTAACAACTACAGTAGGATGAAGTTGATCTACCTAACAACTACAGTAGGATGAAGTTGATCTACCTAACAACTACTGTAGGATGAAGGTGATCTACCTAACAACTACAGGAGGATGAAGTTGATCTACCTAACAACTACAGTAGGATGAAGTTGATCTACCTAACAACTACAGTAGGATGTAGTTGATCTACCTAACAACTACAGTAGGATGAAGGTGATCAACCTAACATCTACAGTAGGATGAAGTTGATCTACCTAATAACTACAGTAGGATGAAGTTGATCTACCTAAGAACTAGAGTAGGATGAAGGTGATCTACCTAAAAACTACAGTAGGATGAAGTTGATCTACCTAACAACTACAGTAGGATGAAGGTGATCTACCTAACAACTACAGTAGGATGAAGTTGATCTACCTAACAACTACAGTAGGATGAAGTTGATATATTTAAACACTACAGTAGGATGAAGTTGATCTACCTAACAACTACAGTAGGATGAAGTTGATCTACCTAACAACTACAGTAGGATAAAGTTGATCTCCCTAACATCTACAGTAGGATGAAGGTGATCGACCTAACAACTAGAGTAGGATGAAGTTGATCTACCTAACAACTAGAGTAGGATGAAGTTGATCTACCTAACAACTACAGTAGGATGAAGTTGATCGACCTAACAACTACAGTAGGATGAAGTTGATCTACCTAACAACTAGAGTAGGATGAAGTTGATCTACCTAACAACTACAGTAGGATGAAGGTGATCTACCTAACAACTACAGTAGGATGAAGGTGATCTACCTAACAACTACAGTAGGATGAAGTTGATCTACCTAACAACTACAGTAGGATGAAGTTGATGTACCTAACAACTACAGTAGGATGAAGGTGATCTACCTAACAACTACAGGAGGATGAAGTTGATCTACCTAACAACTAGAGTAGGATGAAGTTGCTCTACCTAACAACTACAGTAGGATGAAGTTGATCTACCTAACAACTACAGTAGGATGAAGTTGATCTACCTAACAATTACAGTAGGATGAAGTTGATCTACCTAACAATTACAGTAGGATGAAGGTGATCTACCTAATAACTACAGTAGGATGAAGTTGATCTACCTAACAACTACTGTAGGATGAAGGTGATCTACCTAACAACTACAGTAGGATGAAGGTGATCTACCTAACAACTACAGTAGGATGAAGTTGATCTACCTAACAACTACAGTAGGATGAAGTTGATCTACCTAACAACTACTGTAGGATGAAGGTGATCTACCTAACAACTACAGGAGGATGAAGTTGATCTACCTAACAACTACAGTAGGATGAAGTTGATCTACCTAACAACTACAGTAGGATGAAGTTGATCTACCTAACAACTACATTAGGATGAAGGTGATCTACCTAACATCTACAGTAGGATGAAGTTGATCTACCTAATAACTACAGTAGGATGAAGTTGATCTACCTAACAACTACAGTAGGATGAAGTTGATCTACCTAACAACTACAGTAGGATGAAGGTGATCTACCTAACAACTACAGTAGGATGAAGGTGATCTACCTAACAACTAGAGTAGGATGAAGGTGATCTACCTAAAAACTACAGTAGGATGAAGGTGATCTACCTAACAACTAGAGTAGGATGAAGTTGATCTACCTAACAACTAGAGTAGGATGAAGTTGATCGACCTAACAACTACAGTAGGATGAAGTTGATCTACCTAACAACTAGAGTAGGATGAAGTTGATCTACCTAACAACTACAGTAGGATGAAGATGATCTACCTAACAACTACAGTAGGATGAAGGTGATCTACCTAACAACTACAATAGGATGAAGTTGATCTACCTAACAACTAGAGTAGGATGAAGTTGATGTACCTAACAACTACAGTAGGATGAAGGTGATCTACCTAACAACTACAGGAGGATGAAGGTGATCTACCTAACAACTAGAGTAGGATGAAGTTGCTCTACCTAACAACTAGAGTAGGATGACGTTGATCTACCTAACAACTACAGTAGGATGAAGTTGATCTACCTAACAACTACAGTAGGATGAAGTTGATCTACCTAACAATTACAGTAGGATGAAGGTGATCTTCCTAACATCTACAGTAGGATGAAGTTGATCTACCTAACAACTACAGTAGGATGAAGTTAATCTACCTAACAACAACAGTAGGATGAAGGTGATCTACCTAACAACTACAGTAGGATGATGGTGATCTACCTAACAACTACAGTAGGATGAAGTTGCTCTACCTAACAACTAGAGTAGGATGACGTTGATCTACCTAACAACTACAGTAGGATGAAGTTGATCTACCTAACAACTACAGTAGGATGAAGTTGATCTACCTAACAATTACAATAGGATGAAGGTGATCTACCTAACATCTACAGTAGGATGAAGTTGATCTACCTAATAACTACAGTAGGATGAAGTTGATCTACCTAACAACTACTGTAGGATGAAGGTGATCTACCTAACAACTACAGTAGGATGAAGGTGATCTACCTAACAACTACAGTAGGATGAAGTTGATCTACCTAACAACTACAGTAGGATGAAGTTGATCTACCTAACAACTACTGTAGGATGAAGGTGATCTACCTAACAACTACAGGAGGATGAAGTTGATCTACCTAACAACTACAGTAGGATGAAGTTGATCTACCTAACAACTACAGTAGGATGTAGTTGATCTACCTAACAACTACAGTAGGATGAAGGTGATCAACCTAACATCTACAGTAGGATGAAGTTGATCTACCTAATAACTACAGTAGGATGAAGTTGATCTACCTAAGAACTAGAGTAGGATGAAGGTGATCTACCTAAAAACTACAGTAGGATGAAGTTGATCTACCTAACAACTACAGTAGGATGAAGGTGATCTACCTAACAACTACAGTAGGATGAAGTTGATCTACCTAACAACTACAGTAGGATGAAGTTGATCTATTTAAACACTACAGTAGGATGAAGTTGATCTACCTAACAACTACAGTAGGATGAAGTTGATCTACCTAACAACTACAGTAGGATAAAGTTGATCTCCCTAACATCTACAGTAGGATGAAGGTGATCGACCTAACAACTAGAGTAGGATGAAGTTGATCTACCTAACAACTAGAGTAGGATGAAGTTGATCTACCTAACAACTACAGTAGGATGAAGTTGATCGACCTAACAACTACAGTAGGATGAAGTTGATCTACCTAACAACTAGAGTAGGATGAAGTTGATCTACCTAACAACTACAGTAGGATGAAGGTGATCTACCTAACAACTACAGTAGGATGAAGGTGATCTACCTAACAACTACAGTAGGATGAAGTTGATCTAACTAACAACTACAGTAGGATGAAGTTGATGTACCTAACAACTACAGTAGGATGAAGGTGATCTACCTAACAACTACAGGAGGATGAAGTTGATCTACCTAACAACTACAGTAGGATGAAGTTGATCTACCTAAGAACTAGAGTAGGATGAAGGTGATCTACCTAAAAACTACAGTAGGATGAAGTTGATCTACCTAACAACTACAGTAGGATGAAGGTGATCTACCTAACAACTACAGTAGGATGAAGTTGATCTACCTAACAACTACAGTAGGATGAAGTTGATCTATTTAAACACTACAGTAGGATGAAGTTGATCTACCTAACAACTACAGTAGGATGAAGTTGATCTACCTAACAACTACAGTAGGATAAAGTTGATCTCCCTAACATCTACAGTAGGATGAAGGTGATCGACCTAACAACTAGAGTAGGATGAAGTTGATCTACCTAACAACTAGAGTAGGATGAAGTTGATCTACCTAACAACTACAGTAGGATGAAGTTGATCGACCTAACAACTACAGTAGGATGAAGTTGATCTACCTAACAACTAGAGTAGGATGAAGTTGATCTACCTAACAACTACAGTAGGATGAAGGTGATCTACCTAACAACTACAGTAGGATGAAGGTGATCTACCTAACAACTACAGTAGGATGAAGTTGATCTACCTAACAACTACAGTAGGATGAAGTTGATGTACCTAACAACTACAGTAGGATGAAGGTGATCTACCTAACAACTACAGGAGGATGAAGTTGATCTACCTAACAACTAGAGTAGGATGAAGTTGCTCTACCTAACAACTACAGTAGGATGAAGTTGATCTACCTAACAACTACAGTAGGATGAAGTTGATCTACCTAACAATTACAGTAGGATGAAGTTGATCTACCTAACAATTACAGTAGGATGAAGGTGATCTACCTAATAACTACAGTAGGATGAAGTTGATCTACCTAACAACTACTGTAGGATGAAGGTGATCTACCTAACAACTACCGTAGGATGAAGGTGATCTACCTAACAACTACAGTAGGATGAAGTTGATCTACCTAACAACTACAGTAGGATGAAGTTGATCTACCTAACAACTACTGTAGGATGAAGGTGATCTACCTAACAACTACAGGAGGATGAAGTTGATCTACCTAACAACTACAGTAGGATGAAGTTGATCTACCTAACAACTACAGTAGGATGAAGTTGATCTACCTAACAACTACATTAGGATGAAGGTGATCTACCTAACATCTACAGTAGGATGAAGTTGATCTACCTAATAACTACAGTAGGATGAAGTTGATCTACCTAACAACTACAGTAGGATGAAGTTGATCTACCTAACAACTACAGTAGGATGAAGGTGATCTACCTAACAACTACAGTAGGATGAAGGTGATCTACCTAACAACTAGAGTAGGATGAAGGTGATCTACCTAAAAACTACAGTAGGATGAAGGTGATCTACCTAACAACTAGAGTAGGATGAAGTTGATCTACCTAACAACTAGAGTAGGATGAAGTTGATCGACCTAACAACTACAGTAGGATGAAGTTGATCTACCTAACAACTAGAGTAGGATGAAGTTGATCTACCTAACAACTACAGTAGGATGAAGATGATCTACCTAACAACTACAGTAGGATGAAGGTGATCTACCTAACAACTACAATAGGATGAAGTTGATCTACCTAACAACTAGAGTAGGATGAAGTTGATGTACCTAACAACTACAGTAGGATGAAGGTGATCTACCTAACAACTACAGGAGGATGAAGGTGATCTACCTAACAACTAGAGTAGGATGAAGTTGCTCTACCTAACAACTAGAGTAGGATGACGTTGATCTACCTAACAACTACAGTAGGATGAAGTTGATCTACCTAGCAACTACAGTAGGATGAAGTTGATCTACCTAACAATTACAGTAGGATGAAGGTGATCTTCCTAACATCTACAGTAGGATGAAGTTGATCTACCTAATAACTACAGTAGGATGAAGGTGATCTACCTAACAACTACAGTAGGATGAAGGTGATCTACCTAACAACTACAGTAGGATGAAGTTGATCTACCTAACAACTACAGTAGGATGAAGTTGATGTACCTAACAACTACAGTAGGATGAAGGTGATCTACCTAACAACTACAGGAGGATGAAGTTGATCTACCTAACAACTAGAGTAGGATGAAGTTGCTCTACCTAACAACTAGAGTAGGATGACGTTGATCTACCTAACAACTACAGTAGGATGAAGTTGATCTACCTAACAACTACAGTAGGATGAAGTTGATCTACCTAACAATTACAGTAGGATGAAGGTGATCTACCTAACATCTACAGTAGGATGAAGTTGATCTACCTAATAACTACAGTAGGATGAAGTTGATCTACATAACAACTACTGTAGGATGAAGGTGATCTACCTAACAACTACAGTAGGATGAAGGTGATCTACCTAACAACTACAGTAGGATGAAGTTGATCTACCTAACAACTACAGTAGGATGAAGTTGATCTACCTAACAACTACAGTAGGATGAAGTTAATCTACCTAACAACAACAGAGGATGAAGGTGATCTACCTAACAACTACAGTAGGATGAAGTTGATCTACCTAACAACTACAGTAGGATGAAGGTGATCTACCTAACAAATACAGTAGGATGAAGGTGATCTACCTAACAACTACAGTAGGATGAAGTTGATCTACCTAACAACTACAGTAGGATGAAGTTGATCTACCTAACAACTAGAGTAGGATGAAGGTGATCTACCTAACAACTACAATAAGATGAAGTTGATCTACCTAACAACTAGAGTAGGATGAAGTTGATGTACCTAACAACTACAGTAGGATGAAGGTGATCTACCTAACAACTACAGGAGGATGAAGGTGATCTACCTAACAACTAGAGTAGGATGAAGTTGCTCTACCTAACAACTAGAGTAGGATGACGTTGATCTACCTAACAACTACAGTAGGATGAAGTTGATCTACCTAACAACTACAGTAGGATGAAGTTGATCTACCTAACAATTACAGTAGGATGAAGGTGATCTTCCTAACATCTACAGTAGGATGAAGTTGATCTACCTAATAACTACAGTAGCATGAAGTTGATCGACCTAACAACTATAGTAGGATGAAGTTGATCGACCTAACAACTACAGTAGGATGAAGTTATTCTATCTAACAACTACAGTAGGATGAAGGTGATCTACCTAACAACTACAGTAGGATGAAGTTGATCTACCTAACAACTACAGTAGGATTAAGTTGATGTACCTAACAACTACAGTAGGATGAAGTTGATCTACCTAACAACTACAGTAGGATGAAGGTGATCTACCTAACATCTACAGTAGGATGAAGTTGATCTACCTAATAACTACAGTAGGATGAAGTTGATCTACCTAACAACTACAGTAGGATGAAGTTGATCTACCTAACAACTACAGTAGGATGAAGGTGATCTACCTAACAACTACAGTAGGATGAAGGTGATCTACCTAACAACTAGAGTAGGATGAAGGTGATCTACCTAAAAACTACAGTAGGATGAAGTTGATCTACCTAACAACTACAGTAGGATGAAGTTGATCGACCTAACAACTACAGTAGGATGAACATGATCTATTTAACAACTACAGTAGGATGAAGTTGATCTACCTAACAACTACAGTAGGATGAAGTTGATCGACCTAACAACTACAGTAGGATGAAGTTGATCTACCTAACAACTAGAGTAGGATGAAGTTGATCTACCTAACAACTAGAGTAGGATGAAGTTGATCGACCTAACAACTACAGTAGGATGAAGTTGATCTACCTAACAACTAGAGTAGGATGAAGTTGATCTACCTAATAACTACAGTAGGATGAAGGTGATCTACCTAACAACTACAGTAGGATGAAGTTGATGTACCTAACAACTACAGTAGGATGAAGGTGATCTACCTAACAACTACAGGAGGATGAAGTTGATCTACCTAACAACTAGAGTAGGATGAAGTTGCTCTATCTAACAACTAGAGTAGGATGACGTTGATCTACCTAACAACTACAGTAGGATGAAGTTGATCTACCTAACAACTACAGTAGGATGAAGTTGATCTACCTAACAATTACAGTAGGATGAAGGTGATCTACCTAACATCTACAGTAGGATGAAGTTGATCTACCTAATAACTACAGTAGGATGAAGTTGATCTACATAACAACTACTGTAGGATGAAGGTGATCTACCTAACAACTACATTAGGATGAAGGTGATCTACCTAACAACTACAGTAGGATGAAGTTGATCTACCTAACAACTACAGTAGGATGAAGTTGATCTGCCTAACAACTACTGTAGGATGAAGGTGATCTACCTAACAACTACAGGAGGATGAAGTTGATCTACCTAACAACTACAGTAGGATGAAGTTGATCTACCTAACAACTACAGTAGGATGAAGTTGATCTACCTAACAACTACAGTAGGATGAAGGTGATCTACCTAACATCTACAGTAGGATGAAGTTGATCTACCTAATAACTACAGTAGGATGAAGTTGATCTACCTAACAACTACAGTAGGATGAAGTTGATCTACCTAACAACTACAGTAGGATAAAGTTGATCTCCCTAACATCTACAGTAGGATGAAGGTGATCTACCTAACAACTAGAGTAGGATGAAGTTGATCGACCTAACAACTACAGTAGGATGAAGTTGATCTACCTAACAACTAGAGTAGGATGAAGTTGATCTACCTAACAACTAGAGTAGGATGAAGTTGATCGACCTAACAACTACAGTAGGATGAAGTTGATCTACCTAACAACTAGGGTAGGATGAAGTTGATCTACCTAACAACTACAGTAGGATGAAGGTGATCTACCTAACAACTACAGTAGGATGATGGTGATCTACCTAACAACTACAGTAGGATGAAGTTGCTCTACCTAACAACTAGAGTAGGATGACGTTGATCTACCTAACAACTACAGTAGGATGAAGTTGATCTACCTAACAACTACAGTAGGATGAAGTTGATCTACCTAACAATTACAGTAGGATGAAGGTGATCTACCTAACATCTACAGTAGGATGAAGTTGATCTACCTAATAACTACAGTAGGATGAAGTTGATCTACCTAACAACTACTGTAGGATGAAGGTGATCTACCTAACAACTACAGTAGGATGAAGGTGATCTACCTAACAACTACAGTAGGATGAAGTTGATCTACCTAACAACTACAGTAGGATGAAGTTGATCTACCTAACAACTACTGTAGGATGAAGGTGATCTACCTAACAACTACAGGAGGATGAAGTTGATCTACCTAACAACTACAGTAGGATGAAGTTGATCTACCTAACAACTACAGTAGGATGTAGTTGATCTACCTAACAACTACAGTAGGATGAAGGTGATCAACCTAACATCTACAGTAGGATGAAGTTGATCTACCTAATAACTACAGTAGGATGAAGTTGATCTACCTAAGAACTAGTGTAGGATGAAGGTGATCTACCTAAAAACTACAGTAGGATGAAGTTGATCTACCTAACAACTACAGTAGGATGAAGGTGATCTACCTAACAACTACAGTAGGATGAAGTTGATCTACCTAACAACTACAGTAGGATGAAGTTGATCTATTTAAACACTACAGTAGGATGAAGTTGATCTACCTAACAACTACAGTAGGATGAAGTTGATCTACCTAACAACTACAGTAGGATAAAGTTGATCTCCCTAACATCTACAGTAGGATGAAGGTGATCGACCTAACAACTACAGTAGGATGAAGTTGATCTACCTAACAACTAGAGTAGGTTGAAGTTGATCTACCTAACAACTACAGTAGGATGAAGTTGATCTACCTAACAACTAGAGTAGGATGAAGTTGCTCTATCTAACAACTAGAGTAGGATGACGTTGATCTACCTAACAACTACAGTAGGATGAAGTTGATCTACCTAACAACTACAGTAGGATGAAGTTGATCTACCTAACAATTACAGTAGGATGAAGGTGATCTACCTAACATCTACAGTAGGATGAAGTTGATCTACCTAATAACTACAGTAGGATGAAGTTGATCTACATAACAACTACTGTAGGATGAAGGTGATCTACCTAACAACTACAGTAGGATGAAGGTGATCTACCTAACAACTACAGTAGGATGAAGTTGATCTACCTAACAACTACAGTAGGATGAAGTTGATCTGCCTAACAACTACTGTAGGATGAAGGTGATCTACCTAACAACTACAGGAGGATGAAGTTGATCTACCTAACAACTACAGTAGGATGAAGTTGATCTACCTAACAACTACAGTAGGATGAAGTTGATCTACCTAACAACTACAGTAGGATGAAGGTGATCTACCTAACATCTACAGTAGGATGAAGTTGATCTACCTAATAACTACAGTAGGATGAAGTTGATCTACCTAACAACTACAGTAGGATGAAGTTGATCTACCTAACAACTACAGTAGGATAAAGTTGATCTCCCTAACATCTACAGTAGGATGAAGGTGATCTACCTAACAACTAGAGTAGGATGAAGTTGATCGACCTAACAACTACAGTAGGATGAAGTTGATCTACCTAACAACTAGAGTAGGATGAAGTTGATCTACCTAACAACTAGAGTAGGATGAAGTTGATCGACCTAACAACTACAGTAGGATGAAGTTGATCTACCTAACAACTAGGGTAGGATGAAGTTGATCTACCTAACAACTACAGTAGGATGAAGGTGATCTACCTAACAACTACAGTAGGATGATGGTGATCTACCTAACAACTACAGTAGGATGAAGTTGCTCTACCTAACAACTAGAGTAGGATGACGTTGATCTACCTAACAACTACAGTAGGATGAAGTTGATCTACCTAACAACTACAGTAGGATGAAGTTGATCTACCTAACAATTACAGTAGGATGAAGGTGATCTACCTAACATCTACAGTAGGATGAAGTTGATCTACCTAATAACTACAGTAGGATGAAGTTGATCTACCTAACAACTACTGTAGGATGAAGGTGATCTACCTAACAACTACACTAGGATGAAGGTGATCTACCTAACAACTACAGTAGGATGAAGTTGATCTACCTAACAACTACAGTAGGATGAAGTTGATCTACCTAACAACTACTGTAGGATGAAGGTGATCTACCTAACAACTACAGGAGGATGAAGTTGATCTACCTAACAACTACAGTAGGATGAAGTTGATCTACCTAACAACTACAGTAGGATGTAGTTGATCTACCTAACAACTACAGTAGGATGAAGGTGATCAACCTAACATCTACAGTAGGATGAAGTTGATCTACCTAATAACTACAGTAGGATGAAGTTGATCTACCTAAGAACTAGAGTAGGATGAAGGTGATCTACCTAAAAACTACAGTAGGATGAAGTTGATCTACCTAACAACTACAGTAGGATGAAGGTGATCTACCTAACAACTACAGTAGGATGAAGTTGATCTACCTAACAACTACAGTAGGATGAAGTTGATCTATTTAAACACTACAGTAGGATGAAGTTGATCTACCTAACAACTACAGTAGGATGAAGTTGATCTACCTAACAACTACAGTAGGATAAAGTTGATCTCCCTAACATCTACAGTAGGATGAAGGTGATCGACCTAACAACTACAGTAGGATGAAGTTGATCTACCTAACAACTAGAGTAGGTTGAAGTTGATCTACCTAACAACTACAGTAGGATGAAGTTGATCGACCTAACAACTACAGTAGGATGAAGTTGATCTACCTAACAACTAGAGTAGGATGAAGTTGATCTACCTAACAACTACAGTAGGATGAAGGTGATCTACCTAACAACTACAGTAGGATGAAGGTGATCTACCTAACAACTACAGTAGGATGAAGTTGATCTACCTAACAACTACAGTAGGATGAAGTTGATCTACCTAACAACTACAATAGGATGAAGGTGATCTACCTAACAACTACAGGAGGATGAAGTTGATCTACCTAACAACTAGAGTAGGATGAAGTTGCTCTACCTAACAACTAGAGTAGGATGACGTTGATCTACCTAACAACTACAGTAGGATGAAGTTGATCTACCTAACAACTACAGTAGGATGAAGTTGATCTACCTAACAACTACAGTAGGATAAAGTTGATCTCCCTAACATCTACAGTAGGATGAAGGTGATCGACCTAACAACTACAGTAGGATGAAGTTGATCTACCTAACAACTAGAGTAGGTTGAAGTTGATCTACCTAACAACTACAGTAGGATGAAGTTGATCGACCTAACAACTACAGTAGGATGAAGTTGATCTACCTAACAACTAGAGTAGGATGAAGTTGATCTACCTAACAACTACAGTAGGATGAAGGTGATCTACCTAACAACTACAGTAGGATGAAGGTGATCTACCTAACAACTACAGTAGGATGAAGTTGATCTACCTAACAACTACAGTAGGATGAAGTTGATGTACCTAACAACTACAGTAGGATGAAGGTGATCTACCTAACAACTACAGGAGGATGAAGTTGATCTACCTAACAACTAGAGTAGGATGAAGTTGCTCTACCTAACAACTAGAGTAGGATGACGTTGATCTACCTAACAACTACAGTAGGATGAAGTTGATCTACCTAACAACTACAGTAGGATGAAGTTGATCTACCTAACAATTACAGTAGGATGAAGGTGATCTACCTAACATCTACAGTAGGATGAAGTTGATCTACCTAATAACTACAGTAGGATGAAGTTGATCTACCTAACAACTACTGTAGGATGAAGGTGATCTACCTAACAACTACAGTAGGATGAAGGTGATCTACCTAACAACTACAGTAGGATGAAGTTGATCTACCTAACAACTACAGTAGGATGAAGTTGATCTACCTAACAACTACTGTAGGATGAAGGTGATCTACCTAACAACTACAGGAGGATGAAGTTGATCTACCTAACAACTACAGTAGGATGAAGTTGATCTACCTAACAACTACAGTAGGATGAAGTTGATCTACCTAACAACTACATTAGGATGAAGGTGATCTACCTAACATCTACAGTAGGATGAAGTTGATCTACCTAATAACTACAGTAGGATGAAGTTGATCTACCTAACAACTACAGTAGGATGAAGTTGATCTACCTAACAACTACAGTAGGATGAAGGTGATCTACCTAACAACTAGAGTAGGATGAAGGTGATCTACCTAAAAACTACAGTAGGATGAAGTTGATCTACCTAACAACTACAGTAGGATGAAGTTGATCTACCTAACAACTAAAGTAGGATGAAGTTGATCTACCTAACAACTAGAGTAGGATGAAGTTGATCGACCTAACAACTACAGTAGGATGAAGTTGATCTATTTAACAACTACAGTAGGATGAAGTTGATCTACCTAACAACTAGAGTAGGATGAAGTTGATCTACCTAACAACTAGAGTAGGATGAAGTTGATCGACCTAACAACTTCAGTAGGATGAAGTTGATCTACCTAACAACTAGAGTAGGATGAAGTTGATCTACCTAACAACTACAGTAGGATGAAGGTGATCTACCTAACAACTACAGTAGGATGAAGTTGATCTATTTAAACACTACAGTAGGATGAAGTTGATCTGCCTAACAACTACAGTAGGATGAAGTTGATCTACCTAACAACTACAGTAGGATAAAGTTGATCTCCCTAACATCTACAGTAGGATGAAGGTGATCTACCTAACAACTAGAGTAGGATGAAGTTGATCGACCTAACAACTACAGTAGGATGAAGGTGATCTACCTAACAACTAGAGTAGGATGAAGTTGATCTACCTAACAACTAGAGTAGGATGAAGTTGATCTACCTAACAACTAGAGTAGGATGAAGTTGATCTACCTAACAACTACAGTAGGATGAAGATGATCTACCTAACAACTACAGTAGGATGAAGGTGATCTACCTAACAACTACAATAGGATGAAGTTGATCTACCTAACAACTAGAGTAGGATGAAGTTGATGTACCTAACAACTACAGTAGGATGAAGGTGATCTACCGAACAACTACAGGAGGATGACGTTGATCTACCTAACAACTACAGTAGGATGAAGTTGATCTACCTAACAACTACAGTAGGATGAAGTTGATCTACCTAACAATTACAGTAGGATGAAGGTGATCTTCCTAACATCTACAGTAGGATGAAGTTGATCTACCTAATAACTACAGTAGGATGAAGGTGATCTACCTAACAACTACAGTAGGATGAAGGTGATCTACCTAACAACTACAGTAGGATGAAGTTGATCTACCTAACAACTACAGTAGGATGAAGTTGATGTACCTAACAACTACAGTAGGATGAAGGTGATCTACCTAACAACTACAGGAGGATGAAGTTGATCTACCTAACAACTAGAGTAGGATGAAGTTGCTCTACCTAACAACTAGAGTAGGATGACGTTGATCTACCTAACAACTACAGTAGGATGAAGTTGATCTACCTAACAACTACAGTAGGATGAAGTTGATCTACCTAACAATTACAGTAGGATGAAGGTGATCTACCTAACATCTACAGTAGGATGAAGTTGATCTACCTAATAACTACAGTAGGATGAAGTTGATCTACATAACAACTACTGTAGGATGAAGGTGATCTACCTAACAACTACAGTAGGATGAAGGTGATCTACCTAACAACTACAGTAGGATGAAGTTGATCTACCTAACAACTACAGTAGGATGAAGTTGATCTGCCTAACAACTACTGTAGGATGAAGGTGATCTACCTAACAACTACAGGAGGATGAAGTTGATCTACCTAACAACTACAGTAGGATGAAGTTGATCTACCTAACAACTACAGTAGGATGAAGTTGATCTACCTAACAACTACA
The DNA here is from genome assembly GCF_029448725.1 of Salvelinus fontinalis. Lineage (NCBI taxonomy): Eukaryota > Metazoa > Chordata > Actinopteri > Salmoniformes > Salmonidae > Salvelinus > Salvelinus fontinalis. The sequence continues at coordinate 309,659 of NW_026600211.1, read as the reverse complement.
GTAGGATGAAGGTGATCTACCTAACATCTACAGTAGGATGAAGTTGATCTACCTAACAACTAGAGTAGGATGAAGTTGATCTACCTAACAACTACAGTAGGATGAAGGTGATCTACCTAACAACTACAGTAGGATGAAGTTGATCTATTTAAACACTACAGTAGGATGAAGTTGATCTACCTAACAACTACAGTAGGATGAAGTTGATCTACCTAACAACTACAGTAGGATAAAGTTGATCTCCCTAACATCTACAGTAGGATGAAGGTGATCTACCTAACAACTAGAGTAGGATGAAGTTGATCGACCTAACAACTACAGTAGGATGAAGGTGATCTACCTAACAACTAGAGTAGGATGAAGTTGATCTACCTAACAACTAGAGTAGGATGAAGTTGATCTACCTAACAACTAGAGTAGGATGAAGTTGATCTACCTAACAACTACAGTAGGATGAAGATGATCTACCTAACAACTACAGTAGGATGAAGGTGATCTACCTAACAACTACAATAGGATGAAGTTGATCTACCTAACAACTAGAGTAGGATGAAGTTGATGTACCTAACAACTACAGTAGGATGAAGGTGATCTACCGAACAACTACAGGAGGATGACGTTGATCTACCTAACAACTACAGTAGGATGAAGTTGATCTACCTAACAACTACAGTAGGATGAAGTTGATCTACCTAACAATTACAGTAGGATGAAGGTGATCTTCCTAACATCTACAGTAGGATGAAGTTGATCTACCTAATAACTACAGTAGGATGAAGGTGATCTACCTAACAACTACAGTAGGATGAAGGTGATCTACCTAACAACTACAGTAGGATGAAGTTGATCTACCTAACAACTACAGTAGGATGAAGTTGATGTACCTAACAACTACAGTAGGATGAAGGTGATCTACCTAACAACTACAGGAGGATGAAGTTGATCTACCTAACAACTAGAGTAGGATGAAGTTGCTCTACCTAACAACTAGAGTAGGATGACGTTGATCTACCTAACAACTACAGTAGGATGAAGTTGATCTACCTAACAACTACAGTAGGATGAAGTTGATCTACCTAACAATTACAGTAGGATGAAGGTGATCTACCTAACATCTACAGTAGGATGAAGTTGATCTACCTAATAACTACAGTAGGATGAAGTTGATCTACATAACAACTACTGTAGGATGAAGGTGATCTACCTAACAACTAGAGTAGGATGAAGTTGATCTACCTAACTACAGTAGGATGAAGGTGATCTACCTAACAACTACAGTAGGATGAAGTTGATCTATTTAAACACTACAGTAGGATGAAGTTGATCTACCTAACAACTACAGTAGGATGAAGTTGATCTACCTAACAACTACAGTAGGATAAAGTTGATCTCCCTAACATCTACAGTAGGATGAAGGTGATCTACCTAACAACTAGAGCAGGATGAAGTTGATCGACCTAACAACTACAGTAGGATGAAGGTGATCTACCTAACAACTAGAGTAGGATGAAGTTGATCTACCTAACAACTAGAGTAGGATGAAGTTGATCTACCTAACAACTAGAGTAGGATGAAGTTGATCTACCTAACAACTACAGTAGGATGAAGATGATCTACCTAACAACTACAGTAGGATGAAGGTGATCTACCTAACAACTACAATAGGATGAAGTTGATCTACCTAACAACTAGAGTAGGATGAAGTTGATGTACCTAACAACTACAGTAGGATGAAGGTGATCTACCGAACAACTACAGGAGGATGACGTTGATCTACCTAACAACTACAGTAGGATGAAGTTGATCTACCTAACAACTACAGTAGGATGAAGTTGATCTACCTAACAATTACAGTAGGATGAAGGTGATCTTCCTAACATCTACAGTAGGATGAAGTTGATCTACCTAATAACTACAGTAGGATGAAGGTGATCTACCTAACAACTACAGTAGGATGAAGGTGATCTACCTAACAACTACAGTAGGATGAAGTTGATCTACCTAACAACTACAGTAGGATGAAGTTGATGTACCTAACAACTACAGTAGGATGAAGGTGATCTACCTAACAACTACAGGAGGATGAAGTTGATCTACCTAACAACTAGAGTAGGATGAAGTTGCTCTACCTAACAACTAGAGTAGGATGACGTTGATCTACCTAACAACTACAGTAGGATGAAGTTGATCTACCTAACAACTACAGTAGGATGAAGTTGATCTACCTAACAATTACAGTAGGATGAAGGTGATCTACCTAACATCTACAGTAGGATGAAGTTGATCTACCTAATAACTACAGTAGGATGAAGTTGATCTACATAACAACTACTGTAGGATGAAGGTGATCTACCTAACAACTACAGTAGGATGAAGGTGATCTACCTAACAACTACAGTAGGATGAAGTTGATCTACCTAACAACTACAGTAGGATGAAGTTGATCTGCCTAACAACTACTGTAGGATGAAGGTGATCTACCTAACAACTACAGGAGGATGAAGTTGATCTACCTAACAACTACAGTAGGATGAAGTTGATCTACCTAACAACTACAGTAGGATGAAGTTGATCTACCTAACAACTACAGTAGGATGAAGGTGATCTACCTAACATCTACAGTAGGATGAAGTTGATCTACCTAATAACTACAGTAGGATGAAGTTGATCTACCTAACAACTACAGTAGGATGAAGTTGATCTACCTAACAACTACAGTAGGAAGAGGTTGATCTACCTAACAACTACAGTAGGATGAAGGTGATCTACCTAACAACTAGAGTAGGATGAAGGTGATCTACCTAAAAACTACAGTAGGATGAAGTTGATCTACCTAACAACTACAGTAGGATGAAGTTGATCGACCTAACAACTACAGTAGGATGAAGTTGATCTATTTAAACACTACAGTAGGATGAAGTTGATCTACCTAACAACTACAGTAGGATGAAGTTGATCTACCTAACAACTACAGTAGGATAAAGTTGATCTCCCTAACATCTACAGTAGGATGAAGGTGATCTACCTAACAACTAGAGTAGGATGAAGTTGATCGACCTAACAACTACAGTAGGATGAAGTTGATCTACCGAACAACTAGAGTAGGATGAAGTTGATCTACCTAACAACTAGAGTAGGATGAAGTTGATCGACCTAACAACTACAGTAGGATGAAGTTGATCTACCTAACAACTACAGTAGGATGAAGTTGATCTACCTAACAACTACAGTAGGATGAAGGTGATCTACCTAACAACTACAGTAGGATGATGGTGATCTACCTAACAACTACAGTAGGATGAAGTTGCTCTACCTAACAACTAGAGTAGGATGACGTTGATCTACCTAACAACTACAGTAGGATGAAGTTGATCTACCTAACAACTACAGTAGGATGAAGTTGATCTACCTAACAATTACAGTAGGATGAAGGTGATCTACCTAACATCTACAGTAGGATGAAGTTGATCTACCTAATAACTACAGTAGGATGAAGTTGATCTACCTAACAACTACTGTAGGATGAAGGTGATCTACCTAACAACTACAGTAGGATGAAGGTGATCTACCTAACAACTACAGTAGGATGAAGTTGATCTACCTAACAACTACAGTAGGATGAAGTTGATCTACCTAACAACTACTGTAGGATGAAGGTGATCTAACTAACAACTACAGGAGGATGAAGTTGATCTACCTAACAACTACAGTAGGATGAAGTTGATCTACCTAACAACTACAATAGGATGTAGTTGATCTACCTAACAACTACAGTAGGATGAAGGTGATCAACCTAACATCTACAGTAGGATGAAGTTGATCTACCTAATAACTACAGTAGGATGAAGTTGATCTACCTAAGAACTAGAGTAGGATGAAGGTGATCTACCTAAAAACTACAGTAGGATGAAGTTGATCTACCTAACAACTACAGTAGGATGAAGGTGATCTACCTAACAACTACAGTAGGATGAAGTTGATCTACCTAACAACTACAGTAGGATGAAGGTGATCTACCTAACATCTACAGTAGGATGAAGTTGATCTACCTAATAACTACAGTAGGATGAAGTTGATCTACCTAACAACTACAGTAGGATGAAGTTGATCTACCTAACAACTACAGTAGGAAGAGGTTGATCTACCTAACAACTACAGTAGGATGAAGGTGATCTACCTAACAACTAGATTAGGATGAAGGTGATCTACCTAAAAACTACAGTAGGATGAAGTTGATCTACCTAACAACTACAGTAGGATGAAGTTGATCGACCTAACAACTACAGTAGGATGAAGTTGATCTATTTAAACACTACAGTAGGATGAAGTTGATCTACCTAACAACTACAGTAGGATGAAGTTGATCTACCTAACAACTACAGTAGGATAAAGTTGATCTCCCTAACATCTACAGTAGGATGAAGGTGATCTACCTAACAACTAGAGTAGGATGAAGTTGATCGACCTAACAACTACAGTAGGATGAAGTTGATCTACCTAACAACTAGAGTAGGATGAAGTTGATCTACCTAACAACTAGAGTAGGATGAAGTTGATCGACCTAACAACTACAGTAGGATGAAGTTTATCTACCTAACAACTACAGTAGGATGAAGTTGATCTACCTAACAACTACAGTAGGATGAAGGTGATCTACCTAACAACTACAGTAGGATGATGGTGATCTACCTAACAACTACAGTAGGATGAAGTTGCTCTACCTAACAACTAGAGTAGGATGACGTTGATCTACCTAACAACTACAGTAGGATGAAGTTGATCTACCTAACAACTACAGTAGGATGAAGTTGATCTACCTAACAATTACAGTAGGATGAAGGTGATCTACCTAACATCTACAGTAGGATGAAGTTGATCTACCTAATAACTACAGTAGGATGAAGTTGATCTACCTAACAACTACTGTAGGATGAAGGTGATCTACCTAACAACTACAGTAGGATGAAGGTGATCTACCTAACAACTACAGTAGGATGAAGTTGATCTACCTAACAACTACAGTAGGATGAAGTTGATCTACCTAACAACTACTGTAGGATGAAGGTGATCTACCTAACAACTACAGGAGGATGAAGTTGATCTACCTAACAACTACAGTAGGATGAAGTTGATCTACCTAACAACTACAGTAGGATGTAGTTGATCTACCTAACAACTACAGTAGGATGAAGGTGATCAACCTAACATCTACAGTAGGATGAAGTTGATCTACCTAATAACTACAGTAGGATGAAGTTGATCTACCTAAGAACTAGAGTAGGATGAAGGTGATCTACCTAAAAACTACAGTAGGATGAAGTTGATCTACCTAACAACTACAGTAGGATGAAGGTGATCTACCTAACAACTACAGTAGGATGAAGTTGATCTACCTAACAACTACAGTAGGATGAAGTTGATCTATTTAAACACTACAGTAGGATGAAGTTGATCTACCTAACAACTACAGTAGGATGAAGTTGATCTACCTAACAACTACAGTAGGATAAAGTTGATCTCCCTAACATCTACAGTAGGATGAAGGTGATCGACCTAACAATTACAGTAGGATGAAGGTGATCTACCTAACATCTACAGTAGGATGAAGTTGATCTACCTAATAACTACAGTAGGATGAAGTTGATCTACCTAACAACTACTGTAGGATGAAGGTGATCTACCTAACAACTACAGTAGGATGAAGGTGATCTACCTAACAACTACAGTAGGATGAAGTTGATCTACCTAACAACTACAGTAGGATGAAGTTGATCTACCTAACAACTACTGTAGGATGAAGGTGATCTACCTAACAACTACAGGAGGATGAAGTTGATCTACCTAACAACTACAGTAGGATGAAGTTGATCTACCTAACAACTACAGTAGGATGTAGTTGATCTACCTAACAACTACAGTAGGATGAAGGTGATCAACCTAACATCTACAGTAGGATGAAGTTGATCTACCTAATAACTACAGTAGGATGAAATTGATCTACCTAAGAACTAGAGTAGGATGAAGGTGATCTACCTAAAAACTACAGTAGGATGAAGTTGATCTACCTAACAACTACAGTAGGATGAAGGTGATCTACCTAACAACTACAGTAGGATGAAGTTGATCTACCTAACAACTACAGTAGGATGAAGTTGATCTATTTAAACACTACAGTAGGATGAAGTTGATCTACCTAACAACTACAGTAGGATGAAGTTGATCTACCTAACAACTACAGTAGGATAAAGTTGATCTCCCTAACATCTACAGTAGGATGAAGGTGATCGACCTAACAACTACAGTAGGATGAAGTTGATCTACCTAACAACTAGAGTAGGATGAAGTTGATCTACCTAACAACTACAGTAGGATGAAGTTGATCGACCTAACAACTACAGTAGGATGAAGTTGATCTACCTAACAACTAGAGTAGGATGAAGTTGATCTACCTAACAACTACAGTAGGATGAAGGTGATCTACCTAACAACTACAGTAGGATGAAGGTGATCTACCTAACAACTACAGTAGGATGAAGTTGATCTACCTAACAACTACAGTAGGATGAAGTTGATGTACCTAACATCTACAGTAGGATGAAGTTGATCTACCTAATAACTACAGTAGGATGAAGTTGATCTACCTAAGAACTAGAGTAGGATGAAGGTGATCTACCTAAAAACTACAGTAGGATGAAGTTGATCTACCTAACAACTACAGTAGGATGAAGGTGATCTACCTACCAACTACAGTAGGATGAAGTTGGTCTACCTAACAACTACAGTAGGATGAAGTTGATCTATTTAAACACTACAGTAGGATGAAGTTGATCTACCTAACAACTACAGTAGGATGAAGTTGATCTACCTAACAATTACAGTAGGATGAAGGTGATCTACCTAACATCTACAGTAGGATGAAGTTGATCTACCTAATAACTACAGTAGGATGAAGTTGATCTACCTAACAACTACTGTAGGATGAAGGTGATCTACCTAACAACTACAGTAGGATGAAGGTGATCTACCTAACAACTACAGTAGGATGAAGTTGATCTACCTAACAACTACAGTAGGATGAAGTTGATCTACCTAACAACTACAGTAGGATGTAGTTGATCTACCTAACAACTACAGTAGGATGAAGGTGATCAACCTAACATCTACAGTAGGATGAAGTTGATCTACCTAATAACTACAGTAGGATGAAGTTGATCTACCTAAGAACTAGAGTAGGATGAAGGTGATCTACCTAAAAACTACAGTAGGATGAAGTTGATCTACCTAACAACTACAGTAGGATGAAGGTGATCTACCTAACAACTACAGTAGGATGAAGTTGATCTACCTAACAACTACAGTAGGATGAAGTTGATCTATTTAAACACTACAGTAGGATGAAGTTGATCTACCTAACAACTACAGTAGGATGAAGTTGATCTACCTAACAACTACAGTAGGATAAAGTTGATCTCCCTAACATCTACAGTAGGATGAAGGTGATCGACCTAACAACTACAGTAGGATGAAGTTGATCTACCTAACAACTAGAGTAGGATGAAGTTGATCTACCTAACAACTACAGTAGGATGAAGTTGATCGACCTAACAACTACAGTAGGATGAAGTTGATCTACCTAACAACTAGAGTAGGATGAAGTTGATCTACCTAACAACTACAGTAGGATGAAGGTGATCTACCTAACAACTACAGTAGGATGAAGGTGATCTACCTAACAACTACAGTAGGATGAAGTTGATCTACCTAACAACTACAGTAGGATGAAGTTGATGTACCTAACAACTACAGTAGGATGAAGGTGATCTACTTAACAACTACAGTAGGATGAAGTTGATCTACCTAACAACTAGAGTAGGATGAAGTTGCTCTCCCTAACAACTAGAGTAGGATGACGTTGATCTACCTAACAACTACAGTAGGATGAAGTTGATCTACCTAACAACTACAGTAGCATGAAGTTGATCTACCTAACAATTACAGTAGGATGAAGGTGATCTACCTAACATCTACAGTAGGATGAAGTTGATCTACCTAATAACTACAGTAGGATGAAGTTGATCTACCTAACAACTACTGTAGGATGAAGGTGATCTACCTAACAACTACAGTAGGATGAAGGTGATCTACCTAACAACTACAGTAGGATGAAGTTGATCTACCTAACAACTACAGTAGGATGAAGTTGATCTACCTAACAACTACTGTAGGATGAAGGTGATCTACCTAACAACTACAGGAGGATGAAGTTGATCTACCTAACAACTACAGTAGGATGAAGTTGATCTACCTAACAACTACAGTAGGATGAAGTTGATCTACCTAACAACTACATTAGGATGAAGGTGATCTACCTAACATCTACAGTAGGATGAAGTTGATCTACCTAATAACTACAGTAGGATGAAGTTGATCTACCTAACAACTACAGTAGGATGAAGTTGATCTACCTAACAACTACAGTAGGATGAAGGTGATCTACCTAACAACTACAGTAGGATGAAGGTGATCTACCTAACAACTAGAGTAGGATGAAGGTGATCTACCTAAAAACTACAGTAGGATGAAGTTGATCTACCTAACAACTACAGTAGGATGAAGTTGATCGACCTAACAACTACAGTAGGATGAAGTTGATCTATTTAAACACTACAGTAGGATGAAGTTGATCTACCTAACAACTACAGTAGGATGAAGTTGATCTACCTAACAACTACAGTAGGATAAAGTTGATCTCCCTAACATCTACAGTAGGATGAAGGTGATCTACCTAACAACTAGAGTAGGATGAAGTTGATCGACCTAACAACTACAGTAGGATGAAGTTGATCTACCTAACAACTAGAGTAGGATGAAGTTGATCTACCTAACAACTAGAGTAGGATGAAGTTGATCGACCTAACAACTACAGTAGGATGAAGTTGATCTATTTAACAACTACAGTAGGATGAAGTTGATCTACCTAACAACTACAGTAGGATGAAGTTGATCTACCTAACAACTACAGTAGGATAAAGTTGATCTCCCTAACATCTACAGTAGGATGAAGGTGATCTACCTAACAACTAGAGTAGGATGAAGTTGATCGACCTAACAACTACAGTAGGATGAAGTTGATCTACCTAACAACTAGAGTAGGATGAAGTTGATCTACCTAACAACTAGAGTAGGATGAAGTTGATCGACCTAACAACTACAGTAGGATGAAGTTGATCTACCTAACAACTAGAGTAGGATGAAGTTGATCTACCTAACAACTACAGTAGGATGAAGGTGATCTACCTAACAACTACAGTAGGATGAAGTTGATCTATTTAAACACTACAGTAGGATGAAGTTGATCTACCTAACAATTACAGTAGGATGAAGTTGATCTACCTAACAACTACAGTAGGATAAAGTTGATCTCCCTAACATCTACAGTAGGATGAAGGTGATCTACCTAACAACTAGAGTAGGATGAAGTTGATCGACCTAACAACTACAGTAGGATGAAGTTGATCTACCTAACAACTAGAGTAGGATGAAGTTGATCTACCTAACAACTAGAGTAGGATGAAGTTGATCGACCTAACAACTACAGTAGGATGAAGTTGATCTATTTACCAACTACAGTAGGATGAAGTTGATCTACCTAACAACTACAGTAGGATGAAGTTGATCTACCTAACAACTATAGTAGGATGAAGGTGATCTACCTAACAACTACAGTAGGATGAAGGTGATCTACCTAACAACTAGAGTAGGATGAAGGTGATCTACCTAAAAACTACAGTAGGATGAAGTTGATCTACCTAACAACTACAGTAGGATGAAGTTGATCGACCTAACAACTACAGTAGGATGAAGTTGATCTATTTAAACACTACAGTAGGATGAAGTTGATCTACCTAACAACTACAGTAGGATGAAGTTGATCTACCTAACAACTACAGTAGGATAAAGTTGATCTCCCTAACATCTACAGTAGGATGAAGGTGATCTACCTAACAACTAGAGTAGGATGAAGTTGATCGACCTAACAACTACAGTAGGATGAAGTTGATCTACCTAACAACTAGAGTAGGATGAAGTTGATCTACCTAACAACTAGAGTAGGATGAAGTTGATCGACCTAACAACTACAGTAGGATGAAGTTGATCTATTTAACAACTACAGTAGGATGAAGTTGATCTACCTAACAACTACAGTAGGATGAAGTTGATCTACCTAACAACTACAGTAGGATAAAGTTGATCTCCCTAACATCTACAGTAGGATGAAGGTGATCTACCTAACAACTAGAGTAGGATGAAGTTGATCGACCTAACAACTACAGTAGGATGAAGTTGATCTACCTAACAACTAGAGTAGGATGAAGTTGATCTACCTAACAACTAGAGTAGGATGAAGTTGATCGACCTAACAACTACAGTAGGATGAAGTTGATCTACCTAACAACTAGAGTAGGATGAAGTTGATCTACCTAACAACTACAGTAGGATGAAGGTGATCTACCTAACAACTACAGTAGGATGAAGTTGATCTATTTAAACACTACAGTAGGATGAAGTTGATCTACCTAACAATTACAGTAGGATGAAGTTGATCTACCTAACAACTACAGTAGGATAAAGTTGATCTCCCTAACATCTACAGTAGGATGAAGGTGATCTACCTAACAACTAGAGTAGGATGAAGTTGATCGACCTAACAACTACAGTAGGATGAAGTTGATCTACCTAACAACTAGAGTAGGATGAAGTTGATCTACCTAACAACTAGAGTAGGATGAAGTTGATCGACCTAACAACTACAGTAGGATGAAGTTGATCTATTTACCAACTACAGTAGGATGAAGTTGATCTACCTAACAACTACAGTAGGATGAAGTTGATCTACCTAACAACTATAGTAGGATAAAGTTGATCTCCCTAACATCTACAGTAGGATGAAGGTGATCTACCTAACAACTAGAGTAGGATGAAGTTGATCGACCTAACAACTACAGTAGGATGAAGTTGATCTACCTAACAACTAGAGTAGGATGAAGTTGATCTACCTAACAACTAGAGTAGGATGAAGTTGATCGACCTAACAACTACAGTAGGATGAAGTTGATCTACCTAACAACTACAGTAGGATGAAGGTGATCTACCTAACAACTACAGTAGGATGAAGGTGATCTACCTAACAACTACAATAAGATGAAGTTGATCTACCTAACAACTAGAGTAGGATGAAGTTGATGTACCTAACAACTACAGTAGGATGAAGTTGATCTACCTAACAACTACATTAGGATGAAGGTGATCTACCTAACATCTACAGTAGGATGAAGTTGATCTACCTAATAACTACAGTAGGATGAAGTTGATCTACCTAACAACTACAGTAGGATGAAGTTGATCTACCTAACAACTACAGTAGGATGAAGGTGATCTACCTAACAACTACAGTAGGATGAAGGTGATCTACCTAACAACTAGAGTAGGATGAAGTTGATCTACCTAACAACTACAGTAGGATGAAGTTGATCGACCTAACAACTACAGTAGGATGAAGTTGATCTATTTAAACACTACAGTAGGATGAAGTTGATCTACCTAACAACTACAGTAGGATGAAGTTGATCTACCTAACAACTACAGTAGGATAAAGTTGATCTCCCTAACATCTACAGTAGGATGAAGGTGATCTACCTAACAACTAGAGTAGGATGAAGTTGATCGACCTAACAACTACAGTAGGATGAAGTTGATCTACCTAACAACTAGAGTAGGATGAAGTTGATCTACCTAACAACTAGAGTAGGATGAAGTTGATCGACCTAACAACTACAGTAGGATGAAGTTGATCTATTTAACAACTACAGTAGGATGAAGTTGATCTACCTAACAACTACAGTAGGATGAAGTTGATCTACCTAACAACTACAGTAGGATAAAGTTGATCTCCCTAACATCTACAGTAGGATGAAGGTGATCTACCTAACAACTAGAGTAGGATGAAGTTGATCGACCTAACAACTACAGTAGGATGAAGTTGATCTACCTAACAACTAGAGTAGGATGAAGTTGATCTACCTAACAACTAGAGTAGGATGAAGTTGATCGACCTAACAACTACAGTAGGATGAAGTTGATCTATTTAACAACTACAGTAGGATGAAGTTGATCTACCTAACAACTACAGTAGGATGAAGTTGATCTACCTAACAACTACAATAGGATAAAGTTGATCTCCCTAACATCTACAGTAGGATGAAGGTGATCTACCTAACAACTAGAGTAGGATGAAGTTGATCGACCTAACAACTACAGTAGGATGAAGTTGATCTACCTAACAACTAGAGTAGGATGAAGTTGATCTACCTAACAACTAGAGTAGGATGAAGTTGATCGACCTAACAACTACAGTAGGATGAAGTTGATCTACCTAACAACTAGAGTAGGATGAAGTTGATCTACCTAACAACTACAGTAGGATGAAGGTGATCTACCTAACAACTACAGTAGGATGAAGTTGATCTATTTAAACACTACAGTAGGATGAAGTTGATCTACCTAACAACTACAGTAGGATGAAGTTAATCTATCTAACAACTACAGTAGGATAAAGTTGATCTCCCTAACATCTACAGTAGGATGAAGGTGATCTACCTAACAACTAGAGTAGGATGAAGTTGATCGACCTAACAACTACAGTAGGATGAAGTTGATCTACCTAACAACTAGAGTAGGATGAAGTTGATCTACCTAACAACTAGAGTAGGATGAAGTTGATCGACCTAACAACTACAGTAGGATGAAGTTGATCTATTTACCAACTACAGTAGGATGAAGTTGATCTACCTAACAACTACAGTAGGATGAAGTTGATCTACCTAACAACTACAGTAGGATAAAGTTGATCTCCCTAACATCTACAGTAGGATGAAGGTGATCTACCTAACAACTAGAGTAGGATGAAGTTGATCGACCTAACAACTACAGTAGGATGAAGTTGATCTACCTAACAACTAGAGTAGGATGAAGTTGATCTACCTAACAACTAGAGTAGGATGAAGTTGATCGACCTAACAACTACAGTAGGATGAAGTTGATCTACCTAACAACTAGAGTAGGATGAAGTTGATCTACCTAACAACTACAGTAGGATGAAGGTGATCTACCTAACAACTACAGTAGGATGAAGGTGATCTACCTAACAACTACAATAAGATGAAGTTGATCTACCTAACAACTAGAGTAGGATGAAGTTGATGTACCTAACAACTACAGTAGGATGAAGGTGATCTACCTAACAACTACAGGAGGATGAAGGTGATCTACCTAACAACTAGAGTAGGATGAAGTTGCTCTACCTAACAACTAGAGTAGGATGACGTTGATCTACCTAACAACTACAGTAGGATGAAGTTGATCTACCTAACAACTACAGTAGGATGAAGTTGATCTACCTAACAATTACAGTAGGATGAAGGTGATCTTCCTAACATCTACAGTAGGATGAAGTTGATCTACCTAATAACTACAGTAGCATGAAGTTGATCGACCTAACAACTACAGTAGGATGAAGTTGATCGACCTAACAACTACAGTAGGATGAAGTTGATCTATCTAACAACTACAGTAGGATGAAGGTGATCTACCTAACAACTACAGTAGGATGAAGTTGATCTACCTAACAACTACAGTAGGATTAAGTTGATGTACCTAACAACTACAGTAGGATGAAGTTGATCTACCTAACAACTACAGTAGGATGAAGGTGATCTACCTAACATCTACAGTAGGATGAAGTTGATCTACCTAATAACTACAGTAGGATGAAGTTGATCTACCTAACAACTACAGTAGGATGAAGTTGATCTACCTAACAACTACAGTAGGATGAAGGTGATCTACCTAACAACTACAGTAGGATGAAGGTGATCTACCTAACAACTAGAGTAGGATGAAGGTGATCTACCTAAAAACTACAGTAGGATGAAGTTGATCTACCTAACAACTACAGTAGGATGTAGTTGATCGACCTAACAACTACAGTAGGATGAACATGATCTATTTAACAACTACAGTAGGATGAAGTTGATCTACCTAACAACTACAGTAGGATGAAGTTGATCTACCTAACAACTACAGTAGGATAAAGTTGATCTCCCTAACATCTACAGTAGGATGAAGGTGATCTACCTAACAACTAGAGTAGGATGAAGTTGATCGACCTAACAACTACAGTAGGATGAAGTTGATCTACCTAACAACTAGAGTAGGATGAAGTTGATCTACCTAACAACTAGAGTAGGATGAAGTTGATCGACCTAACAACTACAGTAGGATGAAGTTGATCTACCTAACAACTAGAGTAGGATGAAGTTGATCTACCTAACAACTACAGTAGGATGAAGATGATCTACCTAACAACTACAGTAGGATGAAGTTGATCTACCTAACAACTACAGTAGGATGAAGTTGATCTACCTAACAATTACAGTAGAATGAAGGTGATCTACCTAACATCTACAGTAGGATGAAGTTGATCTACCTAATAACTACAGTAGGATGAAGTTGATCTACCTAACAACTACTGTAGGATGAAGGTGATCTACCTAACAACTACAGTAGGATGAAGGTGATCTACCTAACAACTACAGTAGGATGAAGTTGATCTACCTAACAACTACAGTAGGATGAAGTTGATCTACCTAACAACTACTGTAGGATGAAGGTGATCTACCTAACAACTACAGGAGGATGAAGTTGATCTACCTAACAACTACAGTAGGATGAAGTTGATCTACCTAACAACTACAGTAGGATGTAGTTGATCTACCTAACAACTACAGTAGGATGAAGGTGATCAACCTAACATCTACAGTAGGATGAAGTTGATCTACCTAATAACTACAGTAGGATGAAGTTGACCTACCTAACAACTACAGTAGGATGAAGTTGATCTACCTAACAACTACAGTAGGATGAAGGTGATCTACCTAACAACTACAGTAGGATGAAGGTGATCTACCTAACAACTAGAGTAGGATGAAGGTGATCTACCTAAAAACTACAGTAGGATGAAGTTGATCTACCTAACAACTACAGTAGGATGAAGGTGATCTACCTAACAACTACAGTAGGATGAAGTTGATCTACCTAACAACTACAGTAGGATGAAGTTGATCTATTTAAACACTACAGTAGGATGAAGTTGATCTACCTAACAACTACAGTAGGATGAAGTTGATCTACCTAACAACTACAGTAGGATAAAGTTGATCTCCCTAACATCTACAGTAGGATGAAGGTGATCTACCTAACAACTAGAGTAGGATGAAGTTGATCGACCTAACAACTAGAGTAGGATGAAGTTGATCTACCTAACAACTAGAGTAGGATGAAGTTGATCTACCTAACAACTAGAGTAGGATGACGTTGATCGACCTAACAACTACAGTAGGATGAAGTTGATCTACCTAACAACTAGAGTAGGATGAAGTTGATCTACCTAACAACTACAGTAGGATGAAGTTGATCTACCTAACAACTACAGTAGGATGAAGTTGATCTACCTAACAACTACAGTAGGATGAAGTTGATCTACCTAACAACTACAGTAGGATGAAGTTTGATGTACCTAACAACTACAGTAGGATGAAGGTGATCTACCTAACAACTACAGGAGGATGAAGTTGATCTACCTAACAACTAGAGTAGGATGAAGTTGCTCTACCTAACAACTACAGTAGGATGAAGGTGATCTACCTAACAACTAGAGTAGGATGAAGGTGATCTACCTAAAAACTACAGTAGGATGAAGTTGATCTACCTAACAACTACAGTAGGATGAAGTTGATCGACCTAACAACTACAGTAGGATGAAGTTGATCTATCTAACAACTACAGTAGGATGAAGTTGATCTACCTAACAACTACAGTAGGATGAAGTTGATCTCCCTAACAATTACAGTAGGATGAAGGTGATCTACCTAACAACTACAGTAGGATGAAGTTGATCTACCTAACAACTACAGTAGGATGAAGGTGATCTACCTAACAACTACAGTAGGATGAAGGTGATCTACCTAACAACTACAGTAGGATGAAGGTGATCTACCTAACAACTACAGTAGGATGAAGTTGATCTACCTAACAACTAGAGTAGGATGAAGTTGATCTACCTAACAACTACAGTAGGAAGAAGGTGATCTACCTAACAACTACAGTAGGATGAAGGTGATCTACCTAACAACTACAGTAGGATGAAGTTGATCTACCTAACAACTAAAGTAGGATGAAGTTGATCTACCTAACAACTAGAGAAGGATGAAGTTGATCTACCTAACAACTAGAGTAGGATGAAGTTGCTCTACCTAAAAACTAGAGTAGGATGAAGTTGATCGACCTAACAACTACAGTAGGATGAAGTTGATCTACCTAACAACTAGAGTAGGATGAAGTTGATCTACCTAACAACTACAGTAGGATGAAGTTGATCTACCTAACAACTACAGTAGGATGAAGTTGATCTCCCTAACAATTACAGTAGGATGAAGGTGATCTACCTAACAACTACAGTAGGATGAAGTTGATCTACCTAACAACTACAGTAGGATGAAGGTGATCTACCTAACAACTACAGTAGGATGAAGGTGATCTACCTAACAACTACAGTAGGATGAAGGTGATCTACCTAACAACTAGAGTAGGATGAAGTTGATCTACCTAACAACTACAGTAGGATGAAGTTGATCGACCTAACAACTACAGTAGGATGAAGTTGATCTATTTAAACACTACAGTAGGATGAAGTTGATCTACCTAACAACTACAGTAGGATGAAGTTGATCTACCTAACAACTACAGTAGGATAAAGTTGATCTCCCTAACATCTACAGTAGGATGAAGGTGATCTACCTAACAACTAGAGTAGGATGAAGTTGATCGACCTAACAACTACAGTAGGATGAAGTTGATCTACCTAACAACTAGAGTAGGATGAAGTTGATCTACCTAACAACTAGAGTAGGATGAAGTTGATCGACCTAACAACTACAGTAGGATGAAGTTGATCTATTTAACAACTACAGTAGGATGAAGTTGATCTACCTAACAACTACAGTAGGATGAAGTTGATCTACCTAACAACTACAGTAGGATAAAGTTGATCTCCCTAACATCTACAGTAGGATGAAGGTGATCTACCTAACAACTAGAGTAGGATGAAGTTGATCGACCTAACAACTACAGTAGGATGAAGTTGATCTACCTAACAACTAGAGTAGGATGAAGTTGATCTACCTAACAACTAGAGTAGGATGAAGTTGATCGACCTAACAACTACAGTAGGATGAAGTTGATCTATTTAACAACTACAGTAGGATGAAGTTGATCTACCTAACAACTACAGTAGGATGAAGTTGATCTACCTAACAACTACAATAGGATAAAGTTGATCTCCCTAACATCTACAGTAGGATGAAGGTGATCTACCTAACAACTAGAGTAGGATGAAGTTGATCGACCTAACAACTACAGTAGGATGAAGTTGATCTACCTAACAACTAGAGTAGGATGAAGTTGATCTACCTAACAACTAGAGTAGGATGAAGTTGATCGACCTAACAACTACAGTAGGATGAAGTTGATCTACCTAACAACTAGAGTAGGATGAAGTTGATCTACCTAACAACTACAGTAGGATGAAGGTGATCTACCTAACAACTACAGTAGGATGAAGTTGATCTATTTAAACACTACAGTAGGATGAAGTTGATCTACCTAACAACTACAGTAGGATGAAGTTAATCTATCTAACAACTACAGTAGGATAAAGTTGATCTCCCTAACATCTACAGTAGGATGAAGGTGATCTACCTAACAACTAGAGTAGGATGAAGTTGATCGACCTAACAACTACAGTAGGATGAAGTTGATCTACCTAACAACTAGAGTAGGATGAAGTTGATCTACCTAACAACTAGAGTAGGATGAAGTTGATCGACCTAACAACTACAGTAGGATGAAGTTGATCTATTTACCAACTACAGTAGGATGAAGTTGATCTACCTAACAACTACAGTAGGATGAAGTTGATCTACCTAACAACTACAGTAGGATAAAGTTGATCTCCCTAACATCTACAGTAGGATGAAGGTGATCTACCTAACAACTAGAGTAGGATGAAGTTGATCGACCTAACAACTACAGTAGGATGAAGTTGATCTACCTAACAACTAGAGTAGGATGAAGTTGATCTACCTAACAACTAGAGTAGGATGAAGTTGATCGACCTAACAACTACAGTAGGATGAAGTTGATCTACCTAACAACTAGAGTAGGATGAAGTTGATCTACCTAACAACTACAGTAGGATGAAGGTGATCTACCTAACAACTACAGTAGGATGAAGGTGATCTACCTAACAACTACAATAAGATGAAGTTGATCTACCTAACAACTAGAGTAGGATGAAGTTGATGTACCTAACAACTACAGTAGGATGAAGGTGATCTACCTAACAACTACAGGAGGATGAAGGTGATCTACCTAACAACTAGAGTAGGATGAAGTTGCTCTACCTAACAACTAGAGTAGGATGACGTTGATCTACCTAACAACTACAGTAGGATGAAGTTGATCTACCTAACAACTACAGTAGGATGAAGTTGATCTACCTAACAATTACAGTAGGATGAAGGTGATCTTCCTAACATCTACAGTAGGATGAAGTTGATCTACCTAATAACTACAGTAGCATGAAGTTGATCGACCTAACAACTACAGTAGGATGAAGTTGATCGACCTAACAACTACAGTAGGATGAAGTTGATCTATCTAACAACTACAGTAGGATGAAGGTGATCTACCTAACAACTACAGTAGGATGAAGTTGATCTACCTAACAACTACAGTAGGATTAAGTTGATGTACCTAACAACTACAGTAGGATGAAGTTGATCTACCTAACAACTACAGTAGGATGAAGGTGATCTACCTAACATCTACAGTAGGATGAAGTTGATCTACCTAATAACTACAGTAGGATGAAGTTGATCTACCTAACAACTACAGTAGGATGAAGTTGATCTACCTAACAACTACAGTAGGATGAAGGTGATCTACCTAACAACTACAGTAGGATGAAGGTGATCTACCTAACAACTAGAGTAGGATGAAGGTGATCTACCTAAAAACTACAGTAGGATGAAGTTGATCTACCTAACAACTACAGTAGGATGTAGTTGATCGACCTAACAACTACAGTAGGATGAACATGATCTATTTAACAACTACAGTAGGATGAAGTTGATCTACCTAACAACTACAGTAGGATGAAGTTGATCTACCTAACAACTACAGTAGGATAAAGTTGATCTCCCTAACATCTACAGTAGGATGAAGGTGATCTACCTAACAACTAGAGTAGGATGAAGTTGATCGACCTAACAACTACAGTAGGATGAAGTTGATCTACCTAACAACTAGAGTAGGATGAAGTTGATCTACCTAACAACTAGAGTAGGATGAAGTTGATCGACCTAACAACTACAGTAGGATGAAGTTGATCTACCTAACAACTAGAGTAGGATGAAGTTGATCTACCTAACAACTACAGTAGGATGAAGATGATCTACCTAACAACTACAGTAGGATGAAGTTGATCTACCTAACAACTACAGTAGGATGAAGTTGATCTACCTA
Source organism: Salvelinus fontinalis (assembly GCF_029448725.1). Classification (NCBI taxonomy): domain Eukaryota; kingdom Metazoa; phylum Chordata; class Actinopteri; order Salmoniformes; family Salmonidae; genus Salvelinus; species Salvelinus fontinalis. Next base: position 289,958 of record NW_026600211.1, on the reverse strand, counting down.
ACAATTACAGTAGAATGAAGGTGATCTACCTAACATCTACAGTAGGATGAAGTTGATCTACCTAATAACTACAGTAGGATGAAGTTGATCTACCTAACAACTACTGTAGGATGAAGGTGATCTACCTAACAACTACAGTAGGATGAAGGTGATCTACCTAACAACTACAGTAGGATGAAGTTGATCTACCTAACAACTACAGTAGGATGAAGTTGATCTACCTAACAACTACTGTAGGATGAAGGTGATCTACCTAACAACTACAGGAGGATGAAGTTGATCTACCTAACAACTACAGTAGGATGAAGTTGATCTACCTAACAACTACAGTAGGATGTAGTTGATCTACCTAACAACTACAGTAGGATGAAGGTGATCAACCTAACATCTACAGTAGGATGAAGTTGATCTACCTAATAACTACAGTAGGATGAAGTTGACCTACCTAACAACTACAGTAGGATGAAGTTGATCTACCTAACAACTACAGTAGGATGAAGGTGATCTACCTAACAACTACAGTAGGATGAAGGTGATCTACCTAACAACTAGAGTAGGATGAAGGTGATCTACCTAAAAACTACAGTAGGATGAAGTTGATCTACCTAACAACTACAGTAGGATGAAGGTGATCTACCTAACAACTACAGTAGGATGAAGTTGATCTACCTAACAACTACAGTAGGATGAAGTTGATCTATTTAAACACTACAGTAGGATGAAGTTGATCTACCTAACAACTACAGTAGGATGAAGTTGATCTACCTAACAACTACAGTAGGATAAAGTTGATCTCCCTAACATCTACAGTAGGATGAAGGTGATCTACCTAACAACTAGAGTAGGATGAAGTTGATCGACCTAACAACTAGAGTAGGATGAAGTTGATCTACCTAACAACTAGAGTAGGATGAAGTTGATCTACCTAACAACTAGAGTAGGATGACGTTGATCGACCTAACAACTACAGTAGGATGAAGTTGATCTACCTAACAACTAGAGTAGGATGAAGTTGATCTACCTAACAACTACAGTAGGATGAAGTTGATCTACCTAACAACTACAGTAGGATGAAGTTGATCTACCTAACAACTACAGTAGGATGAAGTTGATCTACCTAACAACTACAGTAGGATGAAGTTTGATGTACCTAACAACTACAGTAGGATGAAGGTGATCTACCTAACAACTACAGGAGGATGAAGTTGATCTACCTAACAACTAGAGTAGGATGAAGTTGCTCTACCTAACAACTACAGTAGGATGAAGGTGATCTACCTAACAACTAGAGTAGGATGAAGGTGATCTACCTAAAAACTACAGTAGGATGAAGTTGATCTACCTAACAACTACAGTAGGATGAAGTTGATCGACCTAACAACTACAGTAGGATGAAGTTGATCTATCTAACAACTACAGTAGGATGAAGTTGATCTACCTAACAACTACAGTAGGATGAAGTTGATCTCCCTAACAATTACAGTAGGATGAAGGTGATCTACCTAACAACTACAGTAGGATGAAGTTGATCTACCTAACAACTACAGTAGGATGAAGGTGATCTACCTAACAACTACAGTAGGATGAAGGTGATCTACCTAACAACTACAGTAGGATGAAGGTGATCTACCTAACAACTACAGTAGGATGAAGTTGATCTACCTAACAACTAGAGTAGGATGAAGTTGATCTACCTAACAACTACAGTAGGAAGAAGGTGATCTACCTAACAACTACAGTAGGATGAAGGTGATCTACCTAACAACTACAGTAGGATGAAGTTGATCTACCTAACAACTAAAGTAGGATGAAGTTGATCTACCTAACAACTAGAGAAGGATGAAGTTGATCTACCTAACAACTAGAGTAGGATGAAGTTGCTCTACCTAAAAACTAGAGTAGGATGAAGTTGATCGACCTAACAACTACAGTAGGATGAAGTTGATCTACCTAACAACTAGAGTAGGATGAAGTTGATCTACCTAACAACTACAGTAGGATGAAGTTGATCTACCTAACAACTACAGTAGGATGAAGTTGATCTCCCTAACAATTACAGTAGGATGAAGGTGATCTACCTAACAACTACAGTAGGATGAAGTTGATCTACCTAACAACTACAGTAGGATGAAGGTGATCTACCTAACAACTACAGTAGGATGAAGGTGATCTACCTAACAACTACAGTAGGATGAAGGTGATCTACCTAACAACTACAGTAGGATGAAGTTGATCTACCTAACAACTAGAGTAGGATGAAGTTGATCTACCTAACAACTACAGTAGGATGAAGTTTATCTACCTAACAACTAGAGTAGGATGAAGGTGATCTACCTAACAACTACAGTAGGATGAAGGTGATCTACCTAACAACTACAGTAGGATGAAGGTGATCTACCTAACAACTACAGTAGGATGAAGTTGATCTACCTAACAACTAGAGTAGGATGAAGTTGATCTACCTAACAACTACAGTAGGATGAAGTTTATCTACCTAACAACTAGAGTAGGATGAAGGTGATCTACCTAACATCTACAGTAGGATGAAGTTGATCTACCTAACAACTAAAGTAGGATGAAGGTGATCTACCTAACAACTACAGTAGGATGAAGGTGATGTACCTAACAACTACAGTAGGATGAAGGTGATCTACCTAACAACTACAGTAGGATGAAGTTGATCTACCTAACAACTACAGTAGGACGAAGTTGATCTACCTAACAACTACAGTAGGATGAAGTTGATCTACCTAACAACTACAGTAGGATGAAGTTGATCGACCTAACAACTACAGTAGGATGAAGTTGATCTACCTAACAACTACAGTAGGATGAAGGTGATCTACCTAACAACTACAGTAGGATGAAGGTGATCTACCTAACAACTACAGTAGGATGAAGGTGATCTACCTAACAACTACAGTAGGATGAAGTTGATCTACCTAACAACTAGAGTAGGATGAAGTTGATCTACCTAACAACTACAGTAGGAAGAAGGTGATCTACCTAACAACTACAGTAGGATGAAGGTGATCTACCTAACAACTACAGTAGGATGAAGTTGATCTACCTAACAACTAAAGTAGGATGAAGTTGATCTACCTAACAACTAGAGAAGGATGAAGTTGATCTACAAAACAACTAGAGTAGGATGAAGTTGCTCTACCTAACAACTAGAGTAGGATGAAGTTGATCGACCTAACAACTACAGTAGGATGAAGTTGATCTACCTAACAACTAGAGTAGGATGAAGTTGATCTACCTAACAACTACAGTAGGATGAAGGTGATCTACCTAACAACTACAGTAGGATGAAGGTGATCTACCTAACAACTACAGTAGGATGAAGTTGATCTACCTAACAACTACAGTAGAATGAAGTTGATGTACCTAACAACTACAGTAGGATGAAGGTGATCTACCTAACAACTACAGGAGGATGAAGGTGATCTACCTAACAACTAGAGTAGGATGAAGTTGCTCTACCTAACAACTAGAGTAGGATGACGTTGATCTACCTAACAACTACAGTAGGATGAAGTTGATCTACCTAACAACTACAGTAGGATGAAGTTGATCTACCTAACAATTACAGTAGGATGAAGGTGATCTTCCTAACATCTACAGTAGGATGAAGTTGATCTACCTAATAACTACAGTAGGATGAAGGTGATCTACCTAACAACTACAGTAGGATGAAGGTGATCTACCTAACAACTACAGTAGGATGAAGTTGATCTACCTAACAACTACAGTAGGATGAAGTTGATGTACCTAACAACTACAGTAGGATGAAGGTGATCTACCTAACAACTACAGGAGGATGAAGTTGATCTACCTAACAACTAGAGTAGGATGAAGTTGCTCTACCTAACAACTAGAGTAGGATGACGTTGATCTACCTAACAACTACAGTAGGATGAAGTTGATCTACCTAACAACTACAGTAGGATGAAGTTGATCTACCTAACAACTACAGTAGGATGAAGTTTATCTACCTAACAACTACAGTAGGATGAAGGTGATCTACCTAACATCTACAGTAGGATGAAGTTGATCTACCTAATAACTACAGTAGGATGAAGTTGATCTACCTAACAACTACAGTAGGATGAAGTTGATCTACCTAACAACTACAGTAGGATGAAGGTGATCTACCTAACAACTACAGTAGGATGAAGGTGATCTACCTAACAACTAGAGTAGGATGAAGGTGATCTACCTAAAAACTACAGTAGGATGAAGTTGATCTACCTAACAACTACAGTAGGATGAAGTTGATCGACCTAACAACTACAGTAGGATGAAGTTGATCTATTTAAACACTACAGTAGGATGAAGTTGATCTACCTAACAACTACAGTAGGATGAAGTTGATCTACCTAACAACTACAGTAGGATAAAGTTGATCTCCCTAACATCTACAGTAGGATGAAGGTGATCTACCTAACAACTAGAGTAGGATGAAGTTGATCGACCTAACAACTACAGTAGGATGAAGTTGATCTACCTAACAACTAGAGTAGGATGAAGTTGATCTACCTAACAACTAGAGTAGGATGAAGTTGATCGACCTAACAACTACAGTAGGATGAAGTTGATCTACCTAACAACTAGAGTAGGATGAAGTTGATCTACCTAACAACTACAGTAGGATGAAGGTGATCTACCTAACAACTACAGTAGGATGATGGTGATCTACCTAACAACTACAGTAGGATGAAGTTGCTCTACCTAACAACTAGAGTAGGATGACGTTGATCTACCTAACAACTACAGTAGGATGAAGTTGATCTACCTAACAACTACAGTAGGATGAAGTTGATCTACCTAACAATTACAGTAGGATGAAGGTGATCTACCTAACATCTACAGTAGGATGAAGTTGATCTACCTAATAACTACAGTAGGATGAAGTTGATCTACCTAACAACTACTGTAGGATGAAGGTGATCTACCTAACAACTACAGTAGGATGAAGGTGCTCTACCTAACAACTACAGTAGGATGAAGTTGATCTACCTAACAACTACAGTAGGATGAAGTTGATCTACCTAACAACTACTGTAGGATGAAGGTGATCTACCTAACAACTACAGTAGGATGAAGGTGATCTACCTAACAACTACAGTAGGATGAAGGTGATCTACCTAACAACTACAGTAGGATGAAGTTGATCTACCTAACAACTAGAGTAGGATGAAGTTGATCTACCTAACAACTAGAGAAGGATGAAGTTGATCTACAAAACAACTAGAGTAGGATGAAGTTGCTCTACCTAACAACTAGAGTAGGATGAAGTTGATCGACCTAACAACTACAGTAGGATGAAGTTGATCTACCTAACAACTAGAGTAGGATGAAGTTGATCTACCTAACAACTACAGTAGGATGAAGGTGATCTACCTAACAACTACAGTAGGATGAAGGTGATCTACCTAACAACTACAGTAGGATGAAGTTGATCTACCTAACAACTACAGTAGAATGAAGTTGATGTACCTAACAACTACAGTAGGATGAAGGTGATCTACCTAACAACTACAGGAGGATGAAGGTGATCTACCTAACAACTAGAGTAGGATGAAGTTGCTCTACCTAACAACTAGAGTAGGATGACGTTGATCTACCTAACAACTACAGTAGGATGAAGTTGATCTACCTAACAACTACAGTAGGATGAAGTTGATCTACCTAACAATTACAGTAGGATGAAGGTGATCTTCCTAACATCTACAGTAGGATGAAGTTGATCTACCTAATAACTACAGTAGGATGAAGGTGATCTACCTAACAACTACAGTAGGATGAAGGTGATCTACCTAACAACTACAGTAGGATGAAGTTGATCTACCTAACAACTACAGTAGGATGAAGTTGATGTACCTAACAACTACAGTAGGATGAAGGTGATCTACCTAACAACTACAGGAGGATGAAGTTGATCTACCTAACAACTAGAGTAGGATGAAGTTGCTCTACCTAACAACTAGAGTAGGATGACGTTGATCTACCTAACAACTACAGTAGGATGAAGTTGATCTACCTAACAACTACAGTAGGATGAAGTTGATCTACCTAACAATTACAGTAGGATGAAGGTGATCTACCTAACATCTACAGTAGGATGAAGTTGATCTACCTAATAACTACAGTAGGATGAAGTTGATCTACATAACAACTACTGTAGGATGAAGGTGATCTACCTAACAACTACAGTAGGATGAAGGTGATCTACCTAACAACTACAGTAGGATGAAGTTGATCTACCTAACAACTACAGTAGGATGAAGTTGATCTGCCTAACAACTACTGTAGGATGAAGGTGATCTACCTAACAACTACAGGAGGATGAAGTTGATCTACCTAACAACTACAGTAGGATGAAGTTGATCTACCTAACAACTACAGTAGGATGAAGTTTATCTACCTAACAACTACAGTAGGATGAAGGTGATCTACCTAACATCTACAGTAGGATGAAGTTGATCTACCTAATAACTACAGTAGGATGAAGTTGATCTACCTAACAACTACAGTAGGATGAAGTTGATCTACCTAACAACTACAGTAGGATGAAGGTGATCTACCTAACAACTACAGTAGGATGAAGGTGATCTACCTAACAACTAGAGTAGGATGAAGGTGATCTACCTAAAAACTACAGTAGGATGAAGTTGATCTACCTAACAACTACAGTAGGATGAAGTTGATCGACCTAACAACTACAGTAGGATGAAGTTGATCTATTTAAACACTACAGTAGGATGAAGTTGATCTACCTAACAACTACAGTAGGATGAAGTTGATCTACCTAACAACTACAGTAGGATAAAGTTGATCTCCCTAACATCTACAGTAGGATGAAGGTGATCTACCTAACAACTAGAGTAGGATGAAGTTGATCGACCTAACAACTACAGTAGGATGAAGTTGATCTACCTAACAACTAGAGTAGGATGAAGTTGATCTACCTAACAACTAGAGTAGGATGAAGTTGATCGACCTAACAACTACAGTAGGATGAAGTTGATCTACCTAACAACTAGAGTAGGATGAAGTTGATCTACCTAACAACTACAGTAGGATGAAGGTGATCTACCTAACAACTACAGTAGGATGATGGTGATCTACCTAACAACTACAGTAGGATGAAGTTGCTCTACCTAACAACTAGAGTAGGATGACGTTGATCTACCTAACAACTACAGTAGGATGAAGTTGATCTACCTAACAACTACAGTAGGATGAAGTTGATCTACCTAACAATTACAGTAGGATGAAGGTGATCTACCTAACATCTACAGTAGGATGAAGTTGATCTACCTAATAACTACAGTAGGATGAAGTTGATCTACCTAACAACTACTGTAGGATGAAGGTGATCTACCTAACAACTACAGTAGGATGAAGGTGCTCTACCTAACAACTACAGTAGGATGAAGTTGATCTACCTAACAACTACAGTAGGATGAAGTTGATCTACCTAACAACTACTGTAGGATGAAGGTGATCTACCTAACAACTACAGTAGGATGAAGGTGATCTACCTAACAACTACAGTAGGATGAAGGTGATCTACCTAACAACTACAGTAGGATGAAGTTGATCTACCTAACAACTAGAGTAGGATGAAGTTGATCTACCTAACAACTACAGTAGGATGAAGTTTATCTACCTAACAACTAGAGTAGGATGAAGGTGATCTACCTAACAACTACAGTAGGATGAAGTTGATCTACCTAACAACTAAAGTAGGATGAAGGTGATCTACCTAACAACTACAGTAGGATGAAGGTGATGTACCTAACAACTACAGTAGGATGAAGGTGATCTACCTAACAACTACAGTAGGATGAAGTTGATCTACCTAACAACTACAGTAGGACGAAGTTGATCTACCTAACAACTACAGTAGGATGAAGTTGATCTACCTAACAACTACAGTAGGATGAAGTTGATCGACCTAACAACTACAGTAGGATGAAGTTGATCTACCTAACAACTACAGTAGGATGAAGGTGATCTACCTAACAACTACAGTAGGATGAAGGTGATCTACCTAACAACTACAGTAGGATGAAGGTGATCTACGTAACAACTACAGTAGGATGAAGTTGATCTACCTAACAACTAGAGTAGGATGAAGTTGATCTACCTAACAACTACAGTAGGAAGAAGGTGATCTACCTAACAACTACAGTAGGATGAAGGTGATCTACCTAACAACTACAGTAGGATGAAGTTGATCTACCTAACAACTAAAGTAGGATGAAGTTGATCTACCTAACAACTAGAGAAGGATGAAGTTGATCTACAAAACAACTAGAGTAGGATGAAGTTGCTCTACCTAACAACTAGAGTAGGATGAAGTTGATCGACCTAACAACTACAGTAGGATGAAGTTGATCTACCTAACAACTAGAGTAGGATGAAGTTGATCTACCTAACAACTACAGTAGGATGAAGGTGATCTACCTAACAACTACAGTAGGATGAAGGTGATCTACCTAACAACTACAGTAGGATGAAGTTGATCTACCTAACAACTACAGTAGGATGAAGTTGATGTACCTAACAACTACAGTAGGATGAAGGTGATCTACCTAACAACTACAGGAGGATGAAGGTGATCTACCTAACAACTAGAGTAGGATGAAGTTGCTCTACCTAACAACTAGAGTAGGATGACGTTGATCTACCTAACAACTACAGTAGGATGAAGTTGATCTACCTAACAACTACAGTAGGATGAAGTTGATCTACCTAACAATTACAGTAGGATGAAGGTGATCTTCCTAACATCTACAGTAGGATGAAGTTGATCTACCTAATAACTACAGTAGGATGAAGGTGATCTACCTAACAACTACAGTAGGATGAAGGTGATCTACCTAACAACTACAGTAGGATGAAGTTGATCTACCTAACAACTACAGTAGGATGAAGTTGATGTACCTAACAACTACAGTAGGATGAAGGTGATCTACCTAACAACTACAGGAGGATGAAGTTGATCTACCTAACAACTAGAGTAGGATGAAGTTGCTCTACCTAACAACTAGAGTAGGATGACGTTGATCTACCTAACAACTACAGTAGGATGAAGTTGATCTACCTAACAACTACAGTAGGATGAAGTTGATCTACCTAACAATTACAGTAGGATGAAGGTGATCTACCTAACATCTACAGTAGGATGAAGTTGATCTACCTAATAACTACAGTAGGATGAAGTTGATCTACATAACAACTACTGTAGGATGAAGGTGATCTACCTAACAACTACAGTAGGATGAAGGTGATCTACCTAACAACTACAGTAGGATGAAGTTGATCTACCTAACAACTACAGTAGGATGAAGTTGATCTGCCTAACAACTACTGTAGGATGAAGGTGATCTACCTAACAACTACAGGAGGATGAAGTTGATCTACCTAACAACTACAGTAGGATGAAGTTGATCTACCTAACAACTACAGTAGGATGAAGTTTATCTACCTAACAACTACAGTAGGATGAAGGTGATCTACCTAACATCTACAGTAGGATGAAGTTGATCTACCTAATAACTACAGTAGGATGAAGTTGATCTACCTAACAACTACAGTAGGATGAAGTTGATCTACCTAACAACTACAGTAGGATGAAGGTGATCTACCTAACAACTACAGTAGGATGAAGGTGATCTACCTAACAACTAGAGTAGGATGAAGGTGATCTACCTAAAAACTACAGTAGGATGAAGTTGATCTACCTAACAACTACAGTAGGATGAAGTTGATCGACCTAACAACTACAGTAGGATGAAGTTGATCTATTTAAACACTACAGTAGGATGAAGTTGATCTACCTAACAACTACAGTAGGATGAAGTTGATCTACCTAACAACTACAGTAGGATAAAGTTGATCTCCCTAACATCTACAGTAGGATGAAGGTGATCTACCTAACAACTAGAGTAGGATGAAGTTGATCGACCTAACAACTACAGTAGGATGAAGTTGATCTACCTAACAACTAGAGTAGGATGAAGTTGATCTACCTAACAACTAGAGTAGGATGAAGTTTATCGACCTAACAACTACAGTAGGATGAAGTTGATCTACCTAACAACTAGGTAGGATGAAGTTGATCTACCTAACAACTACAGTAGGATGAAGGTGATCTACCTAACAACTACAGTAGGATGATGGTGATCTACCTAACAACTACAGTAGGATGAAGTTGCTCTACCTAACAACTAGAGTAGGATGACGTTGATCTACCTAACAACTACAGTAGGATGAAGTTGATCTACCTAACAACTACAGTAGGATGAAGTTGATCTACCTAACAATTACAGTAGGATGAAGGTGATCTACCTAACATCTACAGTAGGATGAAGTTGATCTACCTAATAACTACAGTAGGATGAAGTTGATCTACCTAACAACTACTGTAGGATGAAGGTGATCTACCTAACAACTACAGTAGGATGAAGGTGCTCTACCTAACAACTACAGTAGGATGAAGTTGATCTACCTAACAACTACAGTAGGATGAAGTTGATCTACCTAACAACTACTGTAGGATGAAGGTGATCTACCTAACAACTACAGGAGGATGAAGTTGATCTACCTAACAACTACAGTAGGATGAAGTTGATCTACCTAACAACTACAGTAGGATGTAGTTGATCTACCTAACAACTACAGTAGGATGAAGGTGATCAACCTAACATCTACAGTAGGATGAAGTTGATCTACCTAATAACTACAGTAGGATGAAGTTGATCTACCTAACAACTACAGTAGGATGAAGTTGATCTACCTAACAACTACAGTAGGATGAAGGTGATCTACCTAACAACTACAGTAGGATGAAGGTGATCTACCTAAGAACTAGAGTAGGATGAAGGTGATCTACCTAAAAACTACAGTAGGATGAAGTTGATCTACCTAACAACTACAGTAGGATGAAGGTGATCTACCTAACAACTACAGTAGGATGAAGTTGATCTACCTAACAACTACAGTAGGATGAAGTTGATCTATTTAAACACTACAGTAGGATGAAGTTGATCTACCTAACAACTACAGTAGGATGAAGTTGATCTACCTAACAACTACAGTAGGATAAAGTTGATCTCCCTAACATCTACAGTAGGATGAAGGTGATCGACCTAACAACTACAGTAGGATGAAGTTGATCTACCTAACAACTAGAGTAGGATGAAGTTGATCTACCTAACAACTACAGTAGGATGAAGTTGATCGACCTAACAACTACAGTAGGATGAAGTTGATCTACCTAACAACTAGAGTAGGATGAAGTTGATCTACCTAACAACTACAGTAGGATGAAGGTGATCTACCTAACAACTACAGTAGGATGAAGTTGATCTACCTAACAACTACAGTAGGATGAAGTTGATGTACCTAACAACTACAGTAGGATGAAGGTGATCTACCTAACAACTACAGGAGGATGAAGTTGATCTACCTAACAACTAGAGTAGGATGAAGTTGCTCTACCTAACAACTAGAGTAGGATGACGTTGATCTACCTAACAACTACAGTAGGATGAAGTTGATCTACCTAACAACTACAGTAGGATGAAGTTGATCTACCTAACAATTACAGTAGGATGAAGGTGATCTACCTAACATCTACAGTAGGATGAAGTTGATCTACCTAATAACTACAGTAGGATGAAGTTGATCTACCTAACAACTACTGTAGGATGAAGGTGATCTACCTAACAACTACAGTAGGATGAAGGTGATCTACCTAACAACTACAGTAGGATGAAGTTGATCTACCTAACAACTACAGTAGGATGAAGTTGATCTACCTAACAACTACTGTAGGATGAAGGTGATCTACCTAACAACTACAGGAGGATGAAGTTGATCTACCTAACAACTACAGTAGGATGAAGTTGATCTACCTAACAACTACAGTAGGATGAAGTTGATCTACCTAACAATTACAGTAGGATGAAGGTGATCTACCTAACATCTACAGTAGGATGAAGTTGATCTACCTAATAACTACAGTAGGATGAAGTTGATCTACCTAACAACTACTGTAGGATGAAGGTGATCTACCTAACAACTACAGTAGGATGAAGGTGATCTACCTAACAACTACAGTAGGATGAAGTTGATCTACCTAACAACTACAGTAGGATGAAGTTGATCTACCTAACAACTAGAGTAGGATGAAGTTGATCTACCTAACAACTACAGTAGGAAGAAGGTGATCTACCTAACAACTACAGTAGGATGAAGGTGATCTACCTAACAACTACAGTAGGATGAAGTTGATCTACCTAACAACTAAAGTAGGATGAAGTTGATCTACCTAACAACTAGAGAAGGATGAAGTTGATCTACCTAACAACTAGAGTAGGATGAAGTTGCTCTACCTAAAAACTAGAGTAGGATGAAGTTGATCGACCTAACAACTACAGTAGGATGAAGTTGATCTACCTAACAACTAGAGTAGGATGAAGTTGATCTACCTAACAACTACAGTAGGATGAAGTTGATCTACCTAACAACTACAGTAGGATGAAGTTGATCTCCCTAACAATTACAGTAGGATGAAGGTGATCTACCTAACAACTACAGTAGGATGAAGTTGATCTACCTAACAACTACAGTAGGATGAAGGTGATCTACCTAACAACTACAGTAGGATGAAGGTGATCTACCTAACAACTACAGTAGGATGAAGGTGATCTACCTAACAACTACAGTAGGATGAAGTTGATCTACCTAACAACTAGAGTAGGATGAAGTTGATCTACCTAACAACTACAGTAGGATGAAGTTTATCTACCTAACAACTAGAGTAGGATGAAGGTGATCTACCTAACAACTACAGTAGGATGAAGGTGATCTACCTAACAACTACAGTAGGATGAAGGTGATCTACCTAACAACTACAGTAGGATGAAGTTGATCTACCTAACAACTAGAGTAGGATGAAGTTGATCTACCTAACAACTACAGTAGGATGAAGTTTATCTACCTAACAACTAGAGTAGGATGAAGGTGATCTACCTAACAACTACAGTAGGATGAAGTTGATCTACCTAACAACTAAAGTAGGATGAAGGTGATCTACCTAACAACTACAGTAGGATGAAGGTGATGTACCTAACAACTACAGTAGGATGAAGGTGATCTACCTAACAACTACAGTAGGATGAAGTTGATCTACCTAACAACTACAGTAGGACGAAGTTGATCTACCTAACAACTACAGTAGGATGAAGTTGATCTACCTAACAACTACAGTAGGATGAAGTTGATCGACCTAACAACTACAGTAGGATGAAGTTGATCTACCTAACAACTACAGTAGGATGAAGGTGATCTACCTAACAACTACAGTAGGATGAAGGTGATCTACCTAACAACTACAGTAGGATGAAGGTGATCTACCTAACAACTACAGTAGGATGAAGTTGATCTACCTAACAACTAGAGTAGGATGAAGTTGATCTACCTAACAACTACAGTAGGAAGAAGGTGATCTACCTAACAACTACAGTAGGATGAAGGTGATCTACCTAACAACTACAGTAGGATGAAGTTGATCTACCTAACAACTAAAGTAGGATGAAGTTGATCTACCTAACAACTAGAGAAGGATGAAGTTGATCTACAAAACAACTAGAGTAGGATGAAGTTGCTCTACCTAACAACTAGAGTAGGATGAAGTTGATCGACCTAACAACTACAGTAGGATGAAGTTGATCTACCTAACAACTAGAGTAGGATGAAGTTGATCTACCTAACAACTACAGTAGGATGAAGGTGATCTACCTAACAACTACAGTAGGATGAAGGTGATCTACCTAACAACTACAGTAGGATGAAGTTGATCTACCTAACAACTACAGTAGGATGAAGTTGATGTACCTAACAACTACAGTAGGATGAAGGTGATCTACCTAACAACTACAGGAGGATGAAGGTGATCTACCTAACAACTAGAGTAGGATGAAGTTGCTCTACCTAACAACTAGAGTAGGATGACGTTGATCTACCTAACAACTACAGTAGGATGAAGTTGATCTACCTAACAACTACAGTAGGATGAAGTTGATCTACCTAACAATTACAGTAGGATGAAGGTGATCTTCCTAACATCTACAGTAGGATGAAGTTGATCTACCTAATAACTACAGTAGGATGAAGGTGATCTACCTAACAACTACAGTAGGATGAAGGTGATCTACCTAACAACTACAGTAGGATGAAGTTGATCTACCTAACAACTACAGTAGGATGAAGTTGATGTACCTAACAACTACAGTAGGATGAAGGTGATCTGCCTAACAACTACAGGAGGATGAAGTTGATCTACCTAACAACTAGAGTAGGATGAAGTTGCTCTACCTAACAACTAGAGTAGGATGACGTTGATCTACCTAACAACTACAGTAGGATGAAGTTGATCTACCTAACAACTACAGTAGGATGAAGTTGATCTACCTAACAATTACAGTAGGATGAAGGTGATCTACCTAACATCTACAGTAGGATGAAGTTGATCTACCTAATAACTACAGTAGGATGAAGTTGATCTACATAACAACTACTGTAGGATGAAGGTGATCTACCTAACAACTACAGTAGGATGAAGGTGATCTACCTAACAACTACAGTAGGATGAAGTTGATCTACCTAACAACTACAGTAGGATGAAGTTGATCTGCCTAACAACTACTGTAGGATGAAGGTGATCTACCTAACAACTACAGGAGGATGAAGTTGATCTACCTAACAACTACAGTAGGATGAAGTTGATCTACCTAACAACTACAGTAGGATGAAGTTTATCTACCTAACAACTACAGTAGGATGAAGGTGATCTACCTAACATCTACAGTAGGATGAAGTTGATCTACCTAATAACTACAGTAGGATGAAGTTGATCTACCTAACAACTACAGTAGGATGAAGTTGATCTACCTAACAACTACAGTAGGATGAAGGTGATCTACCTAACAACTACAGTAGGATGAAGGTGATCTACCTAACAACTAGAGTAGGATGAAGGTGATCTACCTAAAAACTACAGTAGGATGAAGTTGATCTACCTAACAACTACAGTAGGATGAAGTTGATCGACCTAACAACTACAGTAGGATGAAGTTGATCTATTTAAACACTACAGTAGGATGAAGTTGATCTACCTAACAACTACAGTAGGATGAAGTTGATCTACCTAACAACTACAGTAGGATAAAGTTGATCTCCCTAACATCTACAGTAGGATGAAGGTGATCTACCTAACAACTAGAGTAGGATGAAGTTGATCGACCTAACAACTACAGTAGGATGAAGTTGATCTACCTAACAACTAGAGTAGGATGAAGTTGATCTACCTAACAACTAGAGTAGGATGAAGTTGATCGACCTAACAACTACAGTAGGATGAAGTTGATCTACCTAACAACTAGAGTAGGATGAAGTTGATCTACCTAACAACTACAGTAGGATGAAGGTGATCTACCTAACAACTACAGTAGGATGATGGTGATCTACCTAACAACTACAGTAGGATGAAGTTGCTCTACCTAACAACTAGAGTAGGATGACGTTGATCTACCTAACAACTACAGTAGGATGAAGTTGATCTACCTAACAACTACAGTAGGATGAAGTTGATCTACCTAACAATTACAGTAGGATGAAGGTGATCTACCTAACATCTACAGTAGGATGAAGTTGATCTACCTAATAACTACAGTAGGATGAAGTTGATCTACCTAACAACTACTGTAGGATGAAGGTGATCTACCTAACAACTACAGTAGGATGAAGGTGCTCTACCTAACAACTACAGTAGGATGAAGTTGATCTACCTAACAACTACAGTAGGATGAAGTTGATCTACCTAACAACTACTGTAGGATGAAGGTGATCTACCTAACAACTACAGTAGGATGAAGGTGATCTACCTAACAACTACAGTAGGATGAAGGTGATCTACCTAACAACTACAGTAGGATGAAGTTGATCTACCTAACAACTAGAGTAGGATGAAGTTGATCTACCTAACAACTACAGTAGGATGAAGTTTATCTACCTAACAACTAGAGTAGGATGAAGGTGATCTACCTAACAACTACAGTAGGATGAAGTTGATCTACCTAACAACTAAAGTAGGATGAAGGTGATCTACCTAACAACTACAGTAGGATGAAGGTGATGTACCTAACAACTACAGTAGGATGAAGGTGATCTACCTAACAACTACAGTAGGATGAAGTTGATCTACCTAACAACTACAGTAGGACGAAGTTGATCTACCTAACAACTACAGTAGGATGAAGTTGATCTACCTAACAACTACAGTAGGATGAAGTTGATCGACCTAACAACTACAGTAGGATGAAGTTGATCTACCTAACAACTACAGTAGGATGAAGGTGATCTACCTAACAACTACAGTAGGATGAAGGTGATCTACCTAACAACTACAGTAGGATGAAGGTGATCTACGTAACAACTACAGTAGGATGAAGTTGATCTACCTAACAACTAGAGTAGGATGAAGTTGATCTACCTAACAACTACAGTAGGAAGAAGGTGATCTACCTAACAACTACAGTAGGATGAAGGTGATCTACCTAACAACTACAGTAGGATGAAGTTGATCTACCTAACAACTAAAGTAGGATGAAGTTGATCTACCTAACAACTAGAGAAGGATGAAGTTGATCTACAAAACAACTAGAGTAGGATGAAGTTGCTCTACCTAACAACTAGAGTAGGATGAAGTTGATCGACCTAACAACTACAGTAGGATGAAGTTGATCTACCTAACAACTAGAGTAGGATGAAGTTGATCTACCTAACAACTACAGTAGGATGAAGGTGATCTACCTAACAACTACAGTAGGATGAAGTTGATCTACCTAACAACTACAGTAGGACGAAGTTGATCTACCTAACAACTACAGTAGGATGAAGTTGATCTACCTAACAACTACAGTAGGATGAAGTTGATCGACCTAACAACTACAGTAGGATGAAGTTGATCTACCTAACAACTACAGTAGGATGAAGGTGATCTACCTAACAACTACAGTAGGATGAAGGTGATCTACCTAACAACTACAGTAGGATGAAGGTGATCTACGTAACAACTACAGTAGGATGAAGTTGATCTACCTAACAACTAGAGTAGGATGAAGTTGATCTACCTAACAACTACAGTAGGAAGAAGGTGATCTACCTAACAACTACAGTAGGATGAAGGTGATCTACCTAACAACTACAGTAGGATGAAGTTGATCTACCTAACAACTAAAGTAGGATGAAGTTGATCTACCTAACAACTAGAGAAGGATGAAGTTGATCTACAAAACAACTAGAGTAGGATGAAGTTGCTCTACCTAACAACTAGAGTAGGATGAAGTTGATCGACCTAACAACTACAGTAGGATGAAGTTGATCTACCTAACAACTAGAGTAGGATGAAGTTGATCTACCTAACAACTACAGTAGGATGAAGGTGATCTACCTAACAACTACAGTAGGATGAAGGTGATCTACCTAACAACTACAGTAGGATGAAGTTGATCTACCTAACAACTACAGTAGGATGAAGTTGATGTACCTAACAACTACAGTAGGATGAAGGTGATCTACCTAACAACTACAGGAGGATGAAGGTGATCTACCTAACAACTAGAGTAGGATGAAGTTGCTCTACCTAACAACTAGAGTAGGATGACGTTGATCTACCTAACAACTACAGTAGGATGAAGTTGATCTACCTAACAACTACAGTAGGATGAAGTTGATCTACCTAACAATTACAGTAGGATGAAGGTGATCTTCCTAACATCTACAGTAGGATGAAGTTGATCTACCTAATAACTACAGTAGGATGAAGGTGATCTACCTAACAACTACAGTAGGATGAAGGTGATCTACCTAACAACTACAGTAGGATGAAGTTGATCTACCTAACAACTACAGTAGGATGAAGTTGATGTACCTAACAACTACAGTAGGATGAAGGTGATCTACCTAACAACTACAGGAGGATGAAGTTGATCTACCTAACAACTAGAGTAGGATGAAGTTGCTCTACCTAACAACTAGAGTAGGATGACGTTGATCTACCTAACAACTACAGTAGGATGAAGTTGATCTACCTAACAACTACAGTAGGATGAAGTTGATCTACCTAACAATTACAGTAGGATGAAGGTGATCTACCTAACATCTACAGTAGGATGAAGTTGATCTACCTAATAACTACAGTAGGATGAAGTTGATCTACATAACAACTACTGTAGGATGAAGGTGATCTACCTAACAACTACAGTAGGATGAAGGTGATCTACCTAACAACTACAGTAGGATGAAGTTGATCTACCTAACAACTACAGTAGGATGAAGTTGATCTGCCTAACAACTACTGTAGGATGAAGGTGATCTACCTAACAACTACAGGAGGATGAAGTTGATCTACCTAACAACTACAGTAGGATGAAGTTGATCTACCTAACAACTACAGTAGGATGAAGTTTATCTACCTAACAACTACAGTAGGATGAAGGTGATCTACCTAACATCTACAGTAGGATGAAGTTGATCTACCTAATAACTACAGTAGGATGAAGTTGATCTACCTAACAACTACAGTAGGATGAAGTTGATCTACCTAACAACTACAGTAGGATGAAGGTGATCTACCTAACAACTACAGTAGGATGAAGGTGATCTACCTAACAACTAGAGTAGGATGAAGGTGATCTACCTAAAAACTACAGTAGGATGAAGTTGATCTACCTAACAACTACAGTAGGATGAAGTTGATCGACCTAACAACTACAGTAGGATGAAGTTGATCTATTTAAACACTACAGTAGGATGAAGTTGATCTACCTAACAACTACAGTAGGATGAAGTTGATCTACCTAACAACTACAGTAGGATAAAGTTGATCTCCCTAACATCTACAGTAGGATGAAGGTGATCTACCTAACAACTAGAGTAGGATGAAGTTGATCGACCTAACAACTACAGTAGGATGAAGTTGATCTACCTAACAACTAGAGTAGGATGAAGTTGATCTACCTAACAACTAGAGTAGGATGAAGTTTATCGACCTAACAACTACAGTAGGATGAAGTTGATCTACCTAACAACTAGAGTAGGATGAAGTTGATCTACCTAACAACTACAGTAGGATGAAGGTGATCTACCTAACAACTACAGTAGGATGATGGTGATCTACCTAACAACTACAGTAGGATGAAGTTGCTCTACCTAACAACTAGAGTAGGATGACGTTGATCTACCTAACAACTACAGTAGGATGAAGTTGATCTACCTAACAACTACAGTAGGATGAAGTTGATCTACCTAACAATTACAGTAGGATGAAGGTGATCTACCTAACATCTACAGTAGGATGAAGTTGATCTACCTAATAACTACAGTAGGATGAAGTTGATCTACCTAACAACTACTGTAGGATGAAGGTGATCTACCTAACAACTACAGTAGGATGAAGGTGCTCTACCTAACAACTACAGTAGGATGAAGTTGATCTACCTAACAACTACAGTAGGATGAAGTTGATCTACCTAACAACTACTGTAGGATGAAGGTGATCTACCTAACAACTACAGGAGGATGAAGTTGATCTACCTAACAACTACAGTAGGATGAAGTTGATCTACCTAACAACTACAGTAGGATGTAGTTGATCTACCTAACAACTACAGTAGGATGAAGGTGATCAACCTAACATCTACAGTAGGATGAAGTTGATCTACCTAATAACTACAGTAGGATGAAGTTGATCTACCTAACAACTACAGTAGGATGAAGTTGATCTACCTAACAACTACAGTAGGATGAAGGTGATCTACCTAACAACTACAGTAGGATGAAGGTGATCTACCTAAGAACTAGAGTAGGATGAAGGTGATCTACCTAAAAACTACAGTAGGATGAAGTTGATCTACCTAACAACTACAGTAGGATGAAGGTGATCTACCTAACAACTACAGTAGGATGAAGTTGATCTACCTAACAACTACAGTAGGATGAAGTTGATCTATTTAAACACTACAGTAGGATGAAGTTGATCTACCTAACAACTACAGTAGGATGAAGTTGATCTACCTAACAACTACAGTAGGATAAAGTTGATCTCCCTAACATCTACAGTAGGATGAAGGTGATCGACCTAACAACTACAGTAGGATGAAGTTGATCTACCTAACAACTAGAGTAGGATGAAGTTGATCTACCTAACAACTACAGTAGGATGAAGTTGATCGACCTAACAACTACAGTAGGATGAAGTTGATCTACCTAACAACTAGAGTAGGATGAAGTTGATCTACCTAACAACTACAGTAGGATGAAGGTGATCTACCTAACAACTACAGTAGGATGAAGTTGATCTACCTAACAACTACAGTAGGATGAAGTTGATGTACCTAACAACTACAGTAGGATGAAGGTGATCTACCTAACAACTACAGGAGGATGAAGTTGATCTACCTAACAACTAGAGTAGGATGAAGTTGCTCTACCTAACAACTAGAGTAGGATGACGTTGATCTACCTAACAACTACAGTAGGATGAAGTTGATCTACCTAACAACTACAGTAGGATGAAGTTGATCTACCTAACAATTACAGTAGGATGAAGGTGATCTACCTAACATCTACAGTAGGATGAAGTTGATCTACCTAATAACTACAGTAGGATGAAGTTGATCTACCTAACAACTACTGTAGGATGAAGGTGATCTACCTAACAACTACAGTAGGATGAAGGTGATCTACCTAACAACTACAGTAGGATGAAGTTGATCTACCTAACAACTACAGTAGGATGAAGTTGATCTACCTAACAACTACTGTAGGATGAAGGTGATCTACCTAACAACTACAGGAGGATGAAGTTGATCTACCTAACAACTACAGTAGGATGAAGTTGATCTACCTAACAACTACAGTAGGATGAAGTTGATCTACCTAACAATTACAGTAGGATGAAGGTGATCTACCTAACATCTACAGTAGGATGAAGTTGATCTACCTAATAACTACAGTAGGATGAAGTTGATCTACCTAACAACTACTGTAGGATGAAGGTGATCTACCTAACAACTACAGTAGGATGAAGGTGATCTACCTAACAACTACAGTAGGATGAAGTTGATCTACCTAACAACTACAGTAGGATGAAGTTGATCTACCTAACAACTACTGTAGGATGAATGTGATCTACCTAACAACTACAGGAGGATGAAGTTGATCTACCTAACAACTACAGTAGGATGAAGTTGATCTACCTAACAACTACAGTAGGATGAAGTTGATCTACCTAACAACTACATTAGGATGAAGGTGATCTACCTAACATCTACAGTAGGATGAAGTTGATCTACCTAATAACTACAGTAGGATGAAGTTGATCTACCTAACAACTACAGTAGGATGAAGTTGATCTACCTAACAACTACAGTAGGATGAAGGTGATCTACCTAACAACTACAGTAGGATGAAGGTGATCTACCTAACAACTAGAGTAGGATGAAGGTGATCTACCTAAAAACTACAGTAGGATGAAGTTGATCTACCTAACAACTACAGTAGGATGAAGTTGATCGACCTAACAACTACAGTAGGATGAAGTTGATCTATTTAAACACTACAGTAGGATGAAGTTGATCTACCTAACAACTACAGTAGGATGAAGTTGATCTACCTAACAACTACAGTAGGATAAAGTTGATCTCCCTAATATCTACAGTAGGATGAAGGTGATCTACCTAACAACTAGAGTAGGATGAAGTTGATCGACCTAACAACTACAGTAGGATGAAGTTGATCTACCTAACAACTAGAGTAGGATGAAGTTGATCTACCTAACAACTAGAGTAGGATGAAGTTGATCGACCTAACAACTACAGTAGGATGAAGTTGATCTATTTAACAACTACAGTAGGATGAAGTTGATCTACCTAACAACTACAGTAGGATGAAGTTGATCTACCTAACATTTACAGTAGGATAAAGTTGATCTCCCTAACATCTACAGTAGGATGAAGGTGATCTACCTAACAACTACAGTAGGATGAAGGTGATCTACCTAACAACTACAGTAGGATGAAGGTGATCTACCTAACAACTAGAGTAGGATGAAGGTGATCTACCTAAAAACTACAGTAGGATGAAGTTGATCTACCTAACAACTACAGTAGGATGAAGTTGATCGACCTAACAACTACAGTAGGATGAAGTTGATCTATTTAAACACTACAGTAGGATGAAGTTGATCTACCTAACAACTACAGTAGGATGAAGTTGATCTACCTAACAACTACAGTAGGATAAAGTTGATCTCCCTAATATCTACAGTAGGATGAAGGTGATCTACCTAACAACTAGAGTAGGATGAAGTTGATCGACCTAACAACTACAGTAGGATGAAGTTGATCTACCTAACAACTAGAGTAGGATGAAGTTGATCTACCTAACAACTAGAGTAGGATGAAGTTGATCGACCTAACAACTACAGTAGGATGAAGTTGATCTATTTAACAACTACAGTAGGATGAAGTTGATCTACCTAACAACTACAGTAGGATGAAGTTGATCTACCTAACATTTACAGTAGGATAAAGTTGATCTCCCTAACATCTACAGTAGGATGAAGGTGATCTACCTAACAACTAGAGTAGGATGAAGTTGATCGACCTAACAACTACAGTAGGATGAAGTTGATCTACCTAACAACTAGAGTAGGATGAAGTTGATCTACCTAACAACTAGAGTAGGATGAAGTTGATCAACCTAACAACTACAGTAGGATGAAGTTGATCTACCTAACAACTAGAGTAGGATGAAGTTGATCTACCTAACAACTGCAGTAGGATGAAGGTGATCTACCTAACAACTACAGTAGGATGAAGTTGATCTATTTAAACACTACAGTAGGATGAAGTTGATCTACCTAACAACTACAGTAGGATGAAGTTGATCTACCTAACAACTACAGTAGGATAAAGTTGATCTCCCTAACATCTACAGTAGGATGAAGGTGATCTACCTAACAACTAGAGTAGGATGAAGTTGATCGACCTAACAACTACAGTAGGATGAAGTTGATCTACCTAACAACTAGAGTAGGATGAAGTTGATCTACCTAACAACTAGAGTAGGATGAAGTTGATCGACCTAACAACTACAGTAGGATGAAGTTGATCTATTTAACAACTACAGTAGGATGAAGTTGATCTACCCAACAACTACAGTAGGATGAAGTTGATCTACCTAACAACTACAGTAGGATAAAGTTGATCTCCCTAACATCTACAGTAGGATGAAGGTGATCTACCTAACAACTAGAGTAGGATGAAGTTGATCTACCTAACAACTAGAGTAGGATGAAGTTGATCTACCTAACAACTAGAGTAGGATGAAGTTGATCGACCTAACAACTACAGTAGGATGAAGTTGATCTACCTAACAACTAGAGTAGGATGAAGTTGATCTACCTAACAACTACAGTAGGATGAAGTTGATCTACCTAACAACTACAGGAGGATGAAGTTGATCTACCTAACAATTACAGTAGGATGAAGGTGATCTTCCTAACATCTACAGTAGGATGAAGTTGATCTACCTAATAACTACAGTAGGATGAAGTTGATCGACCTAACAACTACAGTAGGATGAAGTTGATCTATCTAACAACTACAGTAGGATGAAGGTGATCTACCTAACAACTACAGTAGGATGAAGGTGATCTACCTAACAACTACAGTAGGATTAAGTTGATGTACCTAACAACTACAGTAGGATGAAGTTGATGTACCTAACAACTACAGTAGGATGAAGTTGATCTACCTAACAACTACAGTAGGATGAAGGTGATCTACCTAACATCTACAGTAGGATGAAGTTGATCTACCTAATAACTACAGTAGGATGAAGTTGATCTACCTAACAACTACAGTAGGATGAAGTTGATCTACCTAACAACTACAGTAGGATGAAGGTGATCTACCTAACAACTACAGTAGGATGAAGGTGATCTACCTAACAACTAGAGTAGGATGAAGGTGATCTACCTAAAAACTACAGTAGGATGAAGTTGATCTACCTAACAACTACAGTAGGATGAAGTTGATCGACCTAACAACTACAGTAGGATGAACATGATCTATTTAACAACTACAGTAGGATGAAGTTGATCTACCTAACAACTACAGTAGGATGAAGTTGATCTACCTAACAACTACAGTAGGATAAAGTTGATCTCCCTAACATCTACAGTAGGATGAAGGTGATCTACCTAACAACTAGAGTAGGATGAAGTTGATCGACCTAACAACTACAGTAGGATGAAGTTGATCTACCTAACAACTAGAGTAGGATGAAGTTGATCTACCTAACAACTAGAGTAGGATGAAGTTGATCGACCTAACAACTACAGTAGGATGAAGTTGATCTACCTAACAACTAGAGTAGGATGAAGTTGATCTACCTAACAACTACAGTAGGATGAAGATGATCTACCTAACAACTACAGTAGGATGAAGGTGATCTACCTAACAAATACAATAGGATGAAGTTGATCTACCTAACAACTAGAGTAGGATGAAGTTGATGTACCTAACAACTACAGTAGGATGAAGGTGATCTACCTAACAACTACAGGAGGATGAAGGTGATCTACCTAACAACTAGAGTAGGATGAAGTTGCTCTACCTAACAACTAGAGTAGGATGACGTTGATCTACCTAACAACTACAGTAGGATGAAGTTGATCTACCTAACAACTACAGTAGGATGAAGTTGATCTACCTAACAATTACAGTAGGATGAAGGTGATCTTCCTAACATCTACAGTAGGATGAAGTTGATCTACCTAATAACTACAGTAGGATGAAGGTGATCTACCTAACAACTACAGTAGGATGAAGGTGATCTACCTAACAACTACAGTAGGATGAAGTTGATCTACCTAACAACTACAGTAGGATGAAGTTGATGTACCTAACAACTACAGTAGGATGAAGGTGATCTACCTAACAACTACAGGAGGATGAAGTTGATCTACCTAACAACTAGAGTAGGATGACGTTGTTCTACCTAACAACTACAGTAGGATGAAGTTGATCTACCTAACAACTAGAGTAGGATGACGTTGATCTACCTAACAACTACAGTAGGATGAAGTTGATCTACCTAACAACTACAGTAGGATGAAGTTGATCTACCTAACAATTACAGTAGGATGAAGGTGATCTACCTAACATCTACAGTAGGATGAAGTTGATCTACCTAATAACTACAGTAGGATGAAGTTGATCTACATAACAACTACTGTAGGATGAAGGTGATCTACCTAACAACTACAGTAGGATGAAGGTGATCTACCTAACAACTACAGTAGGATGAAGTTGATCTACCTAACAACCACAGTAGGATGAAGTTGATCTGCCTAACAACTACTGTAGGATGAAGGTGATCTACCTAACAACTACAGGAGGATGAAGTTGATCTACCTAACAACTACAGTAGGATGAAGTTGATCTACCTAACAACTACAGTAGGATGAAGTTGATCTACCTAACAACTACAGTAGGATGAAGGTGATCTACCTAACATCTACAGTAGGATGAAGTTGATCTACCTAATAACTACAGTAGGATGAAGTTGATCTACCTAACAACTACAGTAGGATGAAGTTGATCTACCTAACAACTACAGTAGGATGAAGGTGATCTACCTAACAACTACAGTAGGATGAAGGTGATCTACCTAACAACTAGAGTAGGATGAAGGTGATCTACCTAAAAACTACAGTAGGATGAAGTTGATCTACCTAACAACTACAGTAGGATGAAGTTGATCGACCCAACAACTACAGTAGGATGAAGTTGATCTATTTAAACACTACAGTAGGATGAAGTTGATCTACCTAACAACTACAGTAGGATGAAGTTGATCTACCTAACAACTACAGTAGGATAAAGTTGATCTCCCTAACATCTACAGTAGGATGAAGGTGATCTACCTAACAACTAGAGTAGGATGAAGTTGATCGACCTAACAACTACAGTAGGATGAAGTTGATCTACCTAACAACTAGAGTAGGATGAAGTTGATCTACCTAACATCTAGAGTAGGATGAAGTTGATCGACCTAACAACTACAGTAGGATGAAGTTGATCTACCTAACAACTACAGTAGGATGAAGTTGATCTACCTAACAACTACAGTAGGATAAAGTTGATCTCCCTAACATCTACAGTAGGATGAAGGTGATCTACCTAACAACTAGAGTAGGATGAAGTTGATCGACCTAACAACTACAGTAGGATGAAGTTGATCTACCTAACAACTAGAGTAGGATGAAGTTGATCTACCTAACAACTAGAGTAGGATGAAGTTGATCGACCTAACAACTACAGTAGGATGAAGTTGATCTATTTAACAACTACAGTAGGATGAAGTTGATCTACCTAACAACTACAGTAGGATGAAGTTGATCTACCTAACATTTACAGTAGGATAAAGTTGATCTCCCTAACATCTACAGTAGGATGAAGGTGATCTACCTAACAACTAGAGTAGGATGAAGTAGATCGACCTAACAACTACAGTAGGATGAAGTTGATCTACCTAACAACTAGAGTAGGATGAAGTTGATCTACCTAACAACTAGAGTAGGATGAAGTTGATCGACCTAACAACTACAGTAGGATGAAGTTGATCTACCTAACAACTAGAGTAGGATGAAGTTGATCTACCTAACAACTACAGTAGGATTAAGTTGATGTACCTAACAACTACAGTAGGATGAAGTTGATCTACCTAACAACTACAGTAGGATGAAGGTGATCTACCTAACATCTACAGTAGGATGAAGTTGATCTACCTAATAACTACAGTAGGATGAAGTTGATCGACCTAACAACTACAGTAGGATGAAGTTGATCTACCTAACAACTAGAGTAGGATGAAGTTGATCTACCTAACAACTAGAGTAGGATGAAGTTGATCGACCTAACAACTACAGTAGGATGAAGTTGATCTACCTAACAACTAGAGTAGGATGAAGTTGATCTACCTAACAACTACAGTAGGATGAAGATGATCTACCTAACAACTACAGTAGGATGAAGGTGATATACCTAACAAATACAATAGGATGAAGTTGATCTACCTAACAACTAGAGTAGGATGAAGTTGATGTACCTAACAACTACAGTAGGATGAAGGTGATCTACCTAACAACTACAGGAGGATGAAGGTGATCTACCTAACAACTAGAGTAGGATGAAGTTGCTCTACCTAACAACTAGAGTAGGATGACGTTGATCTACCTAACAACTACAGTAGGATGAAGTTGATCTACCTAACAACTACAGTAGGATGAAGTTGATCTACCTAACAATTACAGTAGGATGAAGGTGATCTTCCTAACATCTACAGTAGGATGAAGTTGATCTACCTAATAACTACAGTAGGATGAAGGTGATCTACCTAACAACTACAGTAGGATGAAGGTGATCTACCTAACAACTACAGTAGGATGAAGTTGATCTACCTAACAACTACAGTAGGATGAAGTTGATGTACCTAACAACTACAGTAGGATGAAGGTGATCTACCTAACAACTACAGGAGGATGAAGTTGATCTACCTAACAACTAGAGTAGGATGACGTTGATCTACCTAACAACTACAGTAGGATGAAGTTGATCTACCTAACAACTAGAGTAGGATGACGTTGATCTACCTAACAACTACAGTAGGATGAAGTTGATCTACCTAACAACTACAGTAGGATGAAGTTGATCTACCTAACAATTACAGTAGGATGAAGGTGATCTACCTAACATCTACAGTAGGATGAAGTTGATCTACCTAATAACTACAGTAGGATGAAGTTGATCTACATAACAACTACTGTAGGATGAAGGTGATCTACCTAACAACTACAGTAGGATGAAGGTGATCTACCTAACAACTACAGTAGGATGAAGTTGATCTACCTAACAACCACAGTAGGATGAAGTTGATCTGCCTAACAACTACTGTAGGATGAAGGTGATCTACCTAACAACTACAGGAGGATGAAGTTGATCTACCTAACAACTACAGTAGGATGAAGTTGATCTACCTAACAACTACAGTAGGATGAAGTTGATCTGCCTAACAACTACTGTAGGATGAAGGTGATCTACCTAACAACTACAGGAGGATGAAGTTGATCTACCTAACAACTACAGTAGGATGAAGTTGATCTACCTAACAACTACAGTAGGATGAAGTTGATCTACCTAACAACTACAGTAGGATGAAGGTGATCTACCTAACATCTACAGTAGGATGAAGTTGATCTACCTAATAACTACAGTAGGATGAAGTTGATCTACCTAACAACTACAGTAGGATGAAGGTGATCTACCTAACAACTACAGTAGGATGAAGGTGATCTACCTAACAACTACAGTAGGATGAAGGTGATCTACCTAAAAACTACAGTAGGATGAAGTTGATCTACCTAACAACTACAGTAGGATGAAGTTGATCGACCCAACAACTACAGTAGGATGAAGTTGATCTATTTAAACACTACAGTAGGATGAAGTTGATCTACCTAACAACTACAGTAGGATGAAGTTGATCTACCTAACAACTACAGTAGGATAAAGTTGATCTCCCTAACATCTACAGTAGGATGAAGGTGATCTACCTAACAACTAGAGTAGGATGAAGTTGATCGACCTAACAACTACAGTAGGATGAAGTTGATCTACCTAACAACTAGAGTAGGATGAAGTTGATCTACCTAACATCTAGAGTAGGATGAAGTTGATCGACCTAACAACTACAGTAGGATGAAGTTGATCTACCTAACAACTACAGTAGGATGAAGTTGATCTACCTAACAACTACAGTAGGATAAAGTTGATCTCCCTAACATCTACAGTAGGATGAAGGTGATCTACCTAACAACTAGAGTAGGATGAAGTTGATCGACCTAACAACTACAGTAGGATGAAGTTGATCTACCTAACAACTAGAGTAGGATGAAGTTGATCTACCTAACATCTAGAGTAGGATGAAGTTGATCGACCTAACAACTACAGTAGGATGAAGTTGATCTACCTAACAACTACAGTAGGATGAAGTTGATCTACCTAACAACTACAGTAGGATAAAGTTGATCTCCCTAACATCTACAGTAGGATGAAGGTGATCTACCTAACAACTGGAGTAGGATGAAGTTGATCGACCTAACAACTACAGTAGGATGAAGTTGATCTACCTAACAACTAGAGTAGGATGAAGTTGATCGACCTAACAACTACAGTAGGATGAAGTTGATCTATTTAACAACTACAGTAGGATGAAGTTGATCTACCTAACAACTACAGTAGGATGAAGTTGATCTACCTAACATTTACAGTAGGATAAAGTTGATCTCCCTAACATCTACAGTAGGATGAAGGTGATCTACCTAACAACTAGAGTAGGATGAAGTAGATCGAC
Organism: Salvelinus fontinalis; assembly: GCF_029448725.1. Lineage (NCBI taxonomy): Eukaryota > Metazoa > Chordata > Actinopteri > Salmoniformes > Salmonidae > Salvelinus > Salvelinus fontinalis. The sequence continues at coordinate 260,393 of NW_026600211.1, read as the reverse complement.
CTAACAACTACAGTAGGATGAAGTTGATCTACCTAACAACTAGAGTAGGATGAAGTTGATCTACCTAACAACTAGAGTAGGATGAAGTTGATCGACCTAACAACTACAGTAGGATGAAGTTGATCTACCTAACAACTAGAGTAGGATGAAGTTGATCTACCTAACAACTACAGTAGGATTAAGTTGATGTACCTAACAACTACAGTAGGATGAAGTTGATCTACCTAACAACTACAGTAGGATGAAGGTGATCTACCTAACATCTACAGTAGGATGAAGTTGATCTACCTAATAACTACAGTAGGATGAAGTTGATCGACCTAACAACTACAGTAGGATGAAGTTGATCTACCTAACAACTAGAGTAGGATGAAGTTGATCTACCTAACAACTAGAGTAGGATGAAGTTGATCGACCTAACAACTACAGTAGGATGAAGTTGATCTACCTAACAACTAGAGTAGGATGAAGTTGATCTACCTAACAACTACAGTAGGATGAAGATGATCTACCTAACAACTACAGTAGGATGAAGGTGATCTACCTAACAAATACAATAGGATGAAGTTGATCTACCTAACAACTAGAGTAGGATGAAGTTGATGTACCTAACAACTACAGTAGGATGAAGGTGATCTACCTAACAACTACAGGAGGATGAAGGTGATCTACCTAACAACTAGAGTAGGATGAAGTTGCTCTACCTAACAACTAGAGTAGGATGACGTTGATCTACCTAACAACTACAGTAGGATGAAGTTGATCTACCTAACAACTACAGTAGGATGAAGTTGATCTACCTAACAATTACAGTAGGATGAAGGTGATCTTCCTAACATCTACAGTAGGATGAAGTTGATCTACCTAATAACTACAGTAGGATGAAGGTGATCTACCTAACAACTACAGTAGGATGAAGGTGATCTACCTAACAACTACAGTAGGATGAAGTTGATCTACCTAACAACTACAGTAGGATGAAGTTGATGTACCTAACAACTACAGTAGGATGAAGGTGATCTACCTAACAACTACAGGAGGATGAAGTTGATCTACCTAACAACTAGAGTAGGATGACGTTGATCTACCTAACAACTACAGTAGGATGAAGTTGATCTACCTAACAACTAGAGTAGGATGACGTTGATCTACCTAACAACTACAGTAGGATGAAGTTGATCTACCTAACAACTACAGTAGGATGAAGTTGATCTACCTAACAATTACAGTAGGATGAAGGTGATCTACCTAACATCTACAGTAGGATGAAGTTGATCTACCTAATAACTACAGTAGGATGAAGTTGATCTACATAACAACTACTGTAGGATGAAGGTGATCTACCTAACAACTACAGTAGGATGAAGGTGATCTACCTAACAACTACAGTAGGATGAAGTTGATCTACCTAACAACCACAGTAGGATGAAGTTGATCTGCCTAACAACTACTGTAGGATGAAGGTGATCTACCTAACAACTACAGGAGGATGAAGTTGATCTACCTAACAACTACAGTAGGATGAAGTTGATCTACCTAACAACTACAGTAGGATGAAGTTGATCTACCTAACAACTACAGTAGGATGAAGGTGATCTACCTAACATCTACAGTAGGATGAAGTTGATCTACCTAATAACTACAGTAGGATGAAGTTGATCTACCTAACAACTACAGTAGGATGAAGTTGATCTACCTAACAACTACAGTAGGATGAAGGTGATCTACCTAACAACTACAGTAGGATGAAGGTGATCTACCTAACAACTAGAGTAGGATGAAGGTGATCTACCTAAAAACTACAGTAGGATGAAGTTGATCTACCTAACAACTACAGTAGGATGAAGTTGATCGACCCAACAACTACAGTAGGATGAAGTTGATCTATTTAAACACTACAGTAGGATGAAGTTGATCTACCTAACAACTACAGTAGGATGAAGTTGATCTACCTAACAACTACAGTAGGATAAAGTTGATCTCCCTAACATCTACAGTAGGATGAAGGTGATCTACCTAACAACTAGAGTAGGATGAAGTTGATCGACCTAACAACTACAGTAGGATGAAGTTGATCTACCTAACAACTAGAGTAGGATGAAGTTGATCTACCTAACATCTAGAGTAGGATGAAGTTGATCGACCTAACAACTACAGTAGGATGAAGTTGATCTACCTAACAACTACAGTAGGATGAAGTTGATCTACCTAACAACTACAGTAGGATAAAGTTGATCTCCCTAACATCTACAGTAGGATGAAGGTGATCTACCTAACAACTAGAGTAGGATGAAGTTGATCGACCTAACAACTACAGTAGGATGAAGTTGATCTACCTAACAACTAGAGTAGGATGAAGTTGATCTACCTAACAACTAGAGTAGGATGAAGTTGATCGACCTAACAACTACAGTAGGATGAAGTTGATCTATTTAACAACTACAGTAGGATGAAGTTGATCTACCTAACAACTACAGTAGGATGAAGTTGATCTACCTAACATTTACAGTAGGATAAAGTTGATCTCCCTAACATCTACAGTAGGATGAAGGTGATCTACCTAACAACTAGAGTAGGATGAAGTAGATCGACCTAACAACTACAGTAGGATGAAGTTGATCTACCTAACAACTAGAGTAGGATGAAGTTGATCTACCTAACAACTAGAGTAGGATGAAGTTGATCGACCTAACAACTACAGTAGGATGAAGTTGATCTACCTAACAACTAGAGTAGGATGAAGTTGATCTACCTAACAACTGCAGTAGGATGAAGGTGATCTACCTAACAACTACAGTAGGATGAAGTTGATCTATTTAAACACTACAGTAGGATGAAGTTGATCTACCTAACAACTACAGTAGGATGAAGTTGATCTACCTAACAACTACAGTAGGATAAAGTTGATCTCCCTAACATCTACAGTAGGATGAAGGTGATCTACCTAACAACTAGAGTAGGATGAAGTTGATCGACCTAACAACTACAGTAGGATGAAGTTGATCTACCTAACAACTAGAGTAGGATGAAGTTGATCTACCTAACAACTAGAGTAGGATGAAGTTGATCGACCTAACAACTACAGTAGGATGAAGTTGATCTATTTAACAACTACAGTAGGATGAAGTTGATCTACCTAACAACTACAGTAGGATGAAGTTGATCTACCTAACAACTACAGTAGGATAAAGTTGATCTCCCTAACATCTACAGTAGGATGAAGGTGATCTACCTAACAACTAGAGTAGGATGAAGTTGATCTACCTAACAACTAGAGTAGGATGAAGTTGATCTACCTAACAACTAGAGTAGGATGAAGTTGATCGACCTAACAACTACAGTAGGATGAAGTTGATCTACCTAACAACTAGAGTAGGATGAAGTTGATCTACCTAACAACTACAGTAGGATGAAGTTGATCTACCTAACAACTACAGTAGGATGAAGTTGATCTACCTAACAATTACAGTAGGATGAAGGTGATCTTCCTAACATCTACAGTAGGATGAAGTTGATCTACCTAATAACTACAGTAGGATGAAGTTGATCGACCTAACAACTACAGTAGGATGAAGTTGATCGACCTAACAACTACAGTAGGATGAAGTTGATCTATCTAACAACTACAGTAGGATGAAGGTGATCTACCTAACAACTACAGTAGGATGAAGTTGATCTACCTAACAACTACAGTAGGATTAAGTTGATGTACCTAACAACTACAGTAGGATGAAGTTGATCTACCTAACAACTACAGTAGGATGAAGGTGATCTACCTAACATCTACAGTAGGATGAAGTTGATCTACCTAATAACTACAGTAGGATGAAGTTGATCTACCTAACAACTACAGTAGGATGAAGTTGATCTATTTAACAACTACAGTAGGATGAAGGTGATCTACCTAACAACTACAGTAGGATGAAGGTGATCTACCTAACAACTAGAGTAGGATGAAGGTGATCTACCTAAAAACTACAGTAGGATGACGTTGATCTACCTAACAACTACAGTAGGATGAAGTTGATCGACCTAACAACTACAGTAGGATGAACATGATCTATTTAACAACTACAGTAGGATGAAGTTGATCTACCTAACAACTACAGTAGGATGAAGTTGATCTACCTAACAACTACAGTAGGATAAAGTTGATCTCCCTAACATCTACAGTAGGATGAAGGTGATCTACCTAACAACTAGAGTAGGATGAAGTTGATCGACCTAACAACTACAGTAGGATGAAGTTGATCTACCTAACAACTAGAGTAGGATGAAGTTGATCTACCTAACAACTAGAGTAGGATGAAGTTGATCGACCTAACAACTACAGTAGGATGAAGTTGATCTACCTAACAACTAGAGTAGGATGAAGTTGATCTACCTAACAACTGCAGTAGGATGAAGGTGATCTACCTAACAACTACAGTAGGATGAAGTTGATCTATTTAAACACTACAGTAGGATGAAGTTGATCTACCTAACAACTACAGTAGGATGAAGTTGATCTACCTAACAACTACAGTAGGATAAAGTTGATCTCCCTAACATCTACAGTAGGATGAAGGTGATCTACCTAACAACTAGAGTAGGATGAAGTTGATCGACCTAACAACTACAGTAGGATGAAGTTGATCTACCTAACAACTAGAGTAGGATGAAGTTGATCTACCTAACAACTAGAGTAGGATGAAGTTGATCGACCTAACAACTACAGTAGGATGAAGTTGATCTATTTAACAACTACAGTAGGATGAAGTTGATCTACCTAACAACTACAGTAGGATGAAGTTGATCTACCTAACAACTACAGTAGGATAAAGTTGATCTCCCTAACATCTACAGTAGGATGAAGGTGATCTACCTAACAACTAGAGTAGGATGAAGTTGATCTACCTAACAACTAGAGTAGGATGAAGTTGATCTACCTAACAACTAGAGTAGGATGAAGTTGATCGACCTAACAACTACAGTAGGATGAAGTTGATCTACCTAACAACTAGAGTAGGATGAAGTTGATCTACCTAACAACTACAGTAGGATGAAGTTGATCTACCTAACAACTACAGTAGGATGAAGTTGATCTACCTAACAATTACAGTAGGATGAAGGTGATCTTCCTAACATCTACAGTAGGATGAAGTTGATCTACCTAATAACTACAGTAGGATGAAGTTGATCGACCTAACAACTACAGTAGGATGAAGTTGATCGACCTAACAACTACAGTAGGATGAAGTTGATCTATCTAACAACTACAGTAGGATGAAGGTGATCTACCTAACAACTACAGTAGGATGAAGTTGATCTACCTAACAACTACAGTAGGATTAAGTTGATGTACCTAACAACTACAGTAGGATGAAGTTGATCTACCTAACAACTACAGTAGGATGAAGGTGATCTACCTAACATCTACAGTAGGATGAAGTTGATCTACCTAATAACTACAGTAGGATGAAGTTGATCTACCTAACAACTACAGTAGGATGAAGTTGATCTACCTAACAACTACAGTAGGATGAAGGTGATCTACCTAACAACTACAGTAGGATGAAGGTGATCTACCTAACAACTAGAGTAGGATGAAGGTGATCTACCTAAAAACTACAGTAGGATGAAGTTGATCTACCTAACAACTACAGTAGGATGAAGTTGATCGACCTAACAACTACAGTAGGATGAACATGATCTATTTAACAACTACAGTAGGATGAAGTTGATCTACCTAACAACTACAGTAGGATGAAGTTGATCTACCTAACAACTACAGTAGGATAAAGTTGATCTCCCTAACATCTACAGTAGGATGAAGGTGATCTACCTAACAACTAGAGTAGGATGAAGTTGATCGACCTAACAACTACAGTAGGATGAAGTTGATCTACCTAACAACTAGAGTAGGATGAAGTTGATCTACCTAACAACTAGAGTAGGATGAAGTTGATCGACCTAACAACTACAGTAGGATGAAGTTGATCTACCTAACAACTAGAGTAGGATGAAGTTGATCTACCTAACAACTACAGTAGGATGAAGATGATCTACCTAACAACTACAGTAGGATGAAGGTGATCTACCTAACAAATACAATAGGATGAAGTTGATCTACCTAACAACTAGAGTAGGATGAAGTTGATGTACCTAACAACTACAGTAGGATGAAGGTGATCTACCTAACAACTACAGGAGGATGAAGGTGATCTACCTAACAACTAGAGTAGGATGAAGTTGCTCTACCTAACAACTAGAGTAGGATGACGTTGATCTACCTAACAACTACAGTAGGATGAAGTTGATCTACCTAACAACTACAGTAGGATGAAGTTGATCTACCTAACAATTACAGTAGGATGAAGAAGATCTTCCTAACATCTACAGTAGGATGAAGTTGATCTACCTAATAACTACAGTAGGATGAAGGTGATCTACCTAACAACTACAGTAGGATGAAGGTGATCTACCTAACAACTACAGTAGGATGAAGTTGATCTACCTAACAACTACAGTAGGATGAAGTTGATGTACCTAACAACTACAGTAGGATGAAGGTGATCTACCTAACAACTACAGGAGGATGAAGTTGATCTACCTAACAACTAGAGTAGGATGACGTTGATCTACCTAACAACTACAGTAGGATGAAGTTGATCTACCTAACAACTAGAGTAGGATGACGTTGATCTACCTAACAACTACAGTAGGATGAAGTTGATCTACCTAACAACTACAGTAGGATGAAGTTGATCTACCTAACAATTACAGTAGGATGAAGGTGATCTACCTAACATCTACAGTAGGATGAAGTTGATCTACCTAATAACTACAGTAGGATGAAGTTGATCTACATAACAACTACTTTAGGATGAAGGTGATCTACCTAACAACTACAGTAGGATGAAGGTGATCTACCTAACAACTACAGTAGGATGAAGTTGATCTACCTAACAACCACAGTAGGATGAAGTTGATCTGCCTAACAACTACTGTAGGATGAAGGTGATCTACCTAACAACTACAGGAGGATGAAGTTGATCTACCTAACAACTACAGTAGGATGAAGTTGATCACCTAACAACTACAGTAGGATGAAGGTGATCTACCTAACATCTACAGTAGGATGAAGTTGATCTACCTAATAACTACAGTAGGATGAAGTTGATCTACCTAACAACTACAGTAGGATGAAGTTGATCTACCTAACAACTACAGTAGGATGAAGGTGATCTACCTAACAACTACAGTAGGATGAAGGTGATCTACCTAACAACTAGAGTAGGATGAAGGTGATCTACCTAAAAACTACAGTAGGATGAAGTTGATCTACCTAACAACTACAGTAGGATGAAGTTGATCGACCTAACAACTACAGTAGGATGAAGTTGATCTATTTAAACACTACAGTAGGATGAAGTTGATCTACCTAACAACTACAGTAGGATGAAGTTGATCTACCTAACAACTACAGTAGGATAAAGTTGATCTCCCTAACATCTACAGTAGGATGAAGGTGATCTACCTAACAACTAGAGTAGGATGAAGTTGATCGACCTAACAACTACAGTAGGATAAAGTTGATCTACCTAACAACTAGAGTAGGATGAAGTTGATCTACCTAACAACTAGAGTAGGATGAAGTTGATCGACCTAACAACTACAGTAGGATGACGTTGATCTACCTAACAACTAGAGTAGGATGAAGTTGATCTACCTAACAACTACAGTAGGATGAAGGTGATCTACCTAACAACTACAGTAGGATGATGGTGATCTACCTAACAACTACAGTAGGATGAAGTTGCTCTACCTAACAACTAGAGTAGGATGAAGTTGATCTACCTAACAACTACAGTAGGATGAAGTTGATCTACCTAACAACTACAGTAGGATGAAGTTGATCTACCTAACAATTACAGTAGGATGAAGGTGATCTACCTAACATCTACAGTAGGATGAAGTTGATCTACCTAATAACTACAGTAGGATGAAGTTGATCTACCTAACAACTACTGTAGGATGAAGGTGATCTACCTAACAACTACAGTAGGATGAAGGTGATCTACCTAACAACTACAGTAGGATGAAGTTGATCTACCTAACAACTACAGTAGGATGAAGTTGATCTACCTAACAACTACTGTAGGATGAAGGTGATCTACCTAACAACTACAGGAGGATGAAGTTGATCTACCTAACAACTACAGTAGGATGAAGTTGATCTACCTAACAACTACAGTAGGATGTAGTTGATCTACCTAACAACTACAGTAGGATGAAGGTGATCAACCTAACATCTACAGTAGGATGAAGTTGATCTACCTAATAACTACAGTAGGATGAAGTTGACCTACCTAACAACTACAGTAGGATGAAGTTGATCTACCTAACAACTTCAGTAGGATGAAGGTGATCTACCTAACAACTACAGTAGGATGAAGGTGATCTACCTAACAACTAGAGTAGGATGAAGGTGATCTACCTAAAAACTACAGTAGGATGAAGTTGATCTACCTAACAACTACAGTAGGATGAAGGTGATCTACCTAACAACTACAGTAGGATGAAGTTGATCTACCTAACAACTACAGTAGGATGAAGTTGATCTATTTAAACACTACAGTAGGATGAAGTTGATCTACCTAACAACTAGAGTAGGATGAAGTTGATCTACCTAACAACTAGAGTAGGATGAAGTTGATCGACCTAACAACTACAGTAGGATGAAGTTGATCTACCTAACAACTAGAGTAGGATGAAGTTGATCTACCTAACAACTACAGTAGGATGAAGGTGATCTACCTAACAACTACAGTAGGATGAAGTTGATCTACCTAACAACTACAGTAGGATGAAGTTGATCTACCTAACAACTACAGTAGGATGAAGTTTGATGTACCTAACAACTACAGTAGGATGAAGGTGATCTACCTAACAACTACAGGAGGATGAAGTTGATCTACCTAACAACTAGAGTAGGATGAAGTTGCTCTACCTAACAACTACAGTAGGATGAAGGTGATCTACCTAACAACTAGAGTAGGATGAAGGTGATCTACCTAAAAACTACAGTAGGATGAAGTTGATCTACCTAACAACTACAGTAGGATGAAGTTGATCTACCTAACAACTACAGTAGGATGAAGTTGATCTATCTAACAACTACAGTAGGATGAAGTTGATCTACCTAACAACTACAGTAGGATGAAGTTGATCTCCCTAACAATTACAGTAGGATGAAGGTGATCTACCTAACAACTACAGTAGGATGAAGTTGATCTACCTAACAACTACAGTAGGATGAAGGTGATCTACCTAACAACTACAGTAGGATGAAGTTGATCTACCTAACAACTACAGTAGGATGAAGGTGATCTACCTAACAACTACAGTAGGATGAAGTTGATCTACCTAACAACTAGAGTAGGATGAAGTTGATCTACCTAACAACTACAGTAGGAAGAAGGTGATCTACCTAACAACTACAGTAGGATGAAGGTGATCTACCTAACAACTACAGTAGGATGAAGTTGATCTACCTAACAACTAAAGTAGGATGAAGTTGATCTACCTAACAACTAGAGAAGGATGAAGTTGATCTACCTAACAACTAGAGTAGGATGAAGTTGCTCTACCTAAAAACTAGAGTAGGATGAAGTTGATCGACCTAACAACTACAGTAGGATGAAGTTGATCTACCTAACAACTAGAGTAGGATGAAGTTGATCTACCTAACAACTACAGTAGGATGAAGTTGATCTACCTAACAACTACAGTAGGATGAAGTTGATCTCCCTAACAATTACAGTAGGATGAAGGTGATCTACCTAACAACTACAGTAGGATGAAGTTGATCTACCTAACAACTACAGTAGGATGAAGGTGATCTACCTAACAACTACAGTAGGATGAAGGTGATCTACCTAACAACTACAGTAGGATGAAGGTGATCTACCTAACAACTACAGTAGGATGAAGTTGATCTACCTAACAACTAGAGTAGGATGAAGTTGATCTACCTAACAACTACAGTAGGATGAAGTTTATCTACCTAACAACTAGAGTAGGATGAAGGTGATCTACCTAGCAACTACAGTAGGATGAAGGTGATCTACCTAACAACTACAGTAGGATGAAGTTGATCTCCCTAACATCTACAGTAGGATGAAGGTGATCTACCTAACAACTAGAGTAGGATGAAGTTGATCGACCTAACAACTACAGTAGGATGAAGTTGATCTACCTAACAACTAGAGTAGGATGAAGTTGATCTACCTAACAACTAGAGTAGGATGAAGTTGATCGACCTAACAACTACAGTAGGATGACGTTGATCTACCTAACAACTAGAGTAGGATGAAGTTGATCTACCTAACAACTACAGTAGGATGAAGGTGATCTACCTAACAACTACAGTAGGATGAAGTTGATCTACCTAACAACTACAGTAGGATGAAGTTGATCTATTTAAACACTACAGTAGGATGAAGTTGATCTACCTAACAACTAGAGTAGGATGAAGTTGATCTACCTAACAACTAGAGTAGGATGAAGTTGATCGACCTAACAACTACAGTAGGATGAAGTTGATCTACCTAACAACTAGAGTAGGATGAAGTTGATCTACCTAACAACTACAGTAGGATGAAGGTGATCTACCTAACAACTACAGTAGGATGAAGTTGATCTACCTAACAACTACAGTAGGATGAAGTTGATCTACCTAACAACTACAGTAGGATGAAGTTTGATGTACCTAACAACTACAGTAGGATGAAGGTGATCTACCTAACAACTACAGGAGGATGAAGTTGATCTACCTAACAACTAGAGTAGGATGAAGTTGCTCTACCTAACAACTACAGTAGGATGAAGGTGATCTACCTAACAACTAGAGTAGGATGAAGGTGATCTACCTAAAAACTACAGTAGGATGAAGTTGATCTACCTAACAACTACAGTAGGATGAAGTTGATCTACCTAACAACTACAGTAGGATGAAGTTGATCTATCTAACAACTACAGTAGGATGAAGTTGATCTACCTAACAACTACAGTAGGATGAAGTTGATCTCCCTAACAATTACAGTAGGATGAAGGTGATCTACCTAACAACTACAGTAGGATGAAGTTGATCTACCTAACAACTACAGTAGGATGAAGGTGATCTACCTAACAACTACAGTAGGATGAAGTTGATCTACCTAACAACTACAGTAGGATGAAGGTGATCTACCTAACAACTACAGTAGGATGAAGTTGATCTACCTAACAACTAGAGTAGGATGAAGTTGATCTACCTAACAACTACAGTAGGAAGAAGGTGATCTACCTAACAACTACAGTAGGATGAAGGTGATCTACCTAACAACTACAGTAGGATGAAGTTGATCTACCTAACAACAAAAGTAGGATGAAGTTGATCTACCTAACAACTAGAGAAGGATGAAGTTGATCTACCTAACAACTAGAGTAGGATGAAGTTGCTCTACCTAAAAACTAGAGTAGGATGAAGTTGATCGACCTAACAACTACAGTAGGATGAAGTTGATCTACCTAACAACTAGAGTAGGATGAAGTTGATCTACCTAACAACTACAGTAGGATGAAGTTGATCTACCTAACAACTACAGTAGGATGAAGTTGATCTCCCTAACAATTACAGTAGGATGAAGGTGATCTACCTAACAACTACAGTAGGATGAAGTTGATCTACCTAACAACTACAGTAGGATGAAGGTGATCTACCTAACAACTACAGTAGGATGAAGGTGATCTACCTAACAACTACAGTAGGATGAAGGTGATCTACCTAACAACTACAGTAGGATGAAGTTGATCTACCTAACAACTAGAGTAGGATGAAGTTGATCTACCTAACAACTACAGTAGGATGAAGTTTATCTACCTAACAACTAGAGTAGGATGAAGGTGATCTACCTAGCAACTACAGTAGGATGAAGGTGATCTACCTAACAACTACAGTAGGATGAAGTTGATCTCCCTAACATCTACAGTAGGATGAAGGTGATCTACCTAACAACTAGAGTAGGATGAAGTTGATCGACCTAACAACTACAGTAGGATGAAGTTGATCTACCTAACAACTAGAGTAGGATGAAGTTGATCTACCTAACAACTAGAGTAGGATGAAGTTGATCGACCTAACAACTACAGTAGGATGACGTTGATCTACCTAACAACTAGAGTAGGATGAAGTTGATCTACCTAACAACTACAGTAGGATGAAGGTGATCTACCTAACAACTACAGTAGGATGATGGTGATCTACCTAACAACTACAGTAGGATGAAGTTGCTCTACCTAACAACTAGAGTAGGATGACGTTGATCTACCTAACAACTACAGTAGGATGAAGTTGATCTACCTAACAACTACAGTAGGATGAAGTTGATCTACCTAACAATTACAGTAGGATGAAGGTGATCTACCTAACATCTACAGTAGGATGAAGTTGATCTACCTAATAACTACAGTAGGATGAAGTTGATCTACCTAACAACTACTGTAGGATGAAGGTGATCTACCTAACAACTACAGTAGGATGAAGTTGATCTACCTAACAACTAGAGTAGGATGAAGTTGATCTACCTAACAACTACAGTAGGATGAAGTTTATCTACCTAACAACTAGAGTAGGATGAAGGTGATCTACCTAGCAACTACAGTAGGATGAAGGTGATCTACCTAACAACTACAGTAGGATGAAGTTGATCTCCCTAACATCTACAGTAGGATGAAGGTGATCTACCTAACAACTAGAGTAGGATGAAGTTGATCGACCTAACAACTACAGTAGGATGAAGTTGATCTACCTAACAACTAGAGTAGGATGAAGTTGATCTACCTAACAACTAGAGTAGGATGAAGTTGATCGACCTAACAACTACAGTAGGATGACGTTGATCTACCTAACAACTAGAGTAGGATGAAGTTGATCTACCTAACAACTACAGTAGGATGAAGGTGATCTACCTAACAACTACAGTAGGATGATGGTGATCTACCTAACAACTACAGTAGGATGAAGTTGCTCTACCTAACAACTAGAGTAGGATGACGTTGATCTACCTAACAACTACAGTAGGATGAAGGTGATCTACCTAACAACTACAGTAGGATGAAGTTGATCTACCTAACAACTAGAGTAGGATGAAGTTGATCTACCTAACAACTACAGTAGGATGAAGTTTATCTACCTAACAACTAGAGTAGGATGAAGGTGATCTACCTAGCAACTACAGTAGGATGAAGGTGATCTACCTAACAACTACAGTAGGATGAAGTTGATCTCCCTAACATCTACAGTAGGATGAAGGTGATCTACCTAACAACTAGAGTAGGATGAAGTTGATCGACCTAACAACTACAGTAGGATGAAGTTGATCTACCTAACAACTAGAGTAGGATGAAGTTGATCTACCTAACAACTAGAGTAGGATGAAGTTGATCGACCTAACAACTACAGTAGGATGACGTTGATCTACCTAACAACTAGAGTAGGATGAAGTTGATCTACCTAACAACTACAGTAGGATGAAGGTGATCTACCTAACAACTACAGTAGGATGAAGTTGATCTACCTAACAACTACAGTAGGATGAAGTTGATCTATTTAAACACTACAGTAGGATGAAGTTGATCTACCTAACAACTAGAGTAGGATGAAGTTGATCTACCTAACAACTAGAGTAGGATGAAGTTGATCGACCTAACAACTACAGTAGGATGAAGTTGATCTACCTAACAACTAGAGTAGGATGAAGTTGATCTACCTAACAACTACAGTAGGATGAAGGTGATCTACCTAACAACTACAGTAGGATGAAGTTGATCTACCTAACAACTACAGTAGGATGAAGTTGATCTACCTAACAACTACAGTAGGATGAAGTTTGATGTACCTAACAACTACAGTAGGATGAAGGTGATCTACCTAACAACTACAGGAGGATGAAGTTGATCTACCTAACAACTAGAGTAGGATGAAGTTGCTCTACCTAACAACTACAGTAGGATGAAGGTGATCTACCTAACAACTAGAGTAGGATGAAGGTGATCTACCTAAAAACTACAGTAGGATGAAGTTGATCTACCTAACAACTACAGTAGGATGAAGTTGATCTACCTAACAACTACAGTAGGATGAAGTTGATCTATCTAACAACTACAGTAGGATGAAGTTGATCTACCTAACAACTACAGTAGGATGAAGTTGATCTCCCTAACAATTACAGTAGGATGAAGGTGATCTACCTAACAACTACAGTAGGATGAAGTTGATCTACCTAACAACTACAGTAGGATGAAGGTGATCTACCTAACAACTACAGTAGGATGAAGTTGATCTACCTAACAACTACAGTAGGATGAAGGTGATCTACCTAACAACTACAGTAGGATGAAGTTGATCTACCTAACAACTAGAGTAGGATGAAGTTGATCTACCTAACAACTACAGTAGGAAGAAGGTGATCTACCTAACAACTACAGTAGGATGAAGGTGATCTACCTAACAACTACAGTAGGATGAAGTTGATCTACCTAACAACTAAAGTAGGATGAAGTTGATCTACCTAACAACTAGAGAAGGATGAAGTTGATCTACCTAACAACTAGAGTAGGATGAAGTTGCTCTACCTAAAAACTAGAGTAGGATGAAGTTGATCGACCTAACAACTACAGTAGGATGAAGTTGATCTACCTAACAACTAGAGTAGGATGAAGTTGATCTACCTAACAACTACAGTAGGATGAAGTTGATCTACCTAACAACTACAGTAGGATGAAGTTGATCTCCCTAACAATTACAGTAGGATGAAGGTGATCTACCTAACAACTACAGTAGGATGAAGTTGATCTACCTAACAACTACAGTAGGATGAAGGTGATCTACCTAACAACTACAGTAGGATGAAGGTGATCTACCTAACAACTACAGTAGGATGAAGGTGATCTACCTAACAACTACAGTAGGATGAAGTTGATCTACCTAACAACTAGAGTAGGATGAAGTTGATCTACCTAACAACTACAGTAGGATGAAGTTTATCTACCTAACAACTAGAGTAGGATGAAGGTGATCTACCTAGCAACTACAGTAGGATGAAGGTGATCTACCTAACAACTACAGTAGGATGAAGTTGATCTCCCTAACATCTACAGTAGGATGAAGGTGATCTACCTAACAACTAGAGTAGGATGAAGTTGATCGACCTAACAACTACAGTAGGATGAAGTTGATCTACCTAACAACTAGAGTAGGATGAAGTTGATCTACCTAACAACTAGAGTAGGATGAAGTTGATCGACCTAACAACTACAGTAGGATGACGTTGATCTACCTAACAACTAGAGTAGGATGAAGTTGATCTACCTAACAACTACAGTAGGATGAAGGTGATCTACCTAACAACTACAGTAGGATGATGGTGATCTACCTAACAACTACAGTAGGATGAAGTTGCTCTACCTAACAACTAGAGTAGGATGACGTTGATCTACCTAACAACTACAGTAGGATGAAGTTGATCTACCTAACAACTACAGTAGGATGAAGTTGATCTACCTAACAATTACAGTAGGATGAAGGTGATCTACCTAACATCTACAGTAGGATGAAGTTGATCTACCTAATAACTACAGTAGGATGAAGTTGATCTACCTAACAACTACTGTAGGATGAAGGTTATCTACCTAACAACTACAGTAGGATGAAGTTGATCTACCTAACAACTAGAGTAGGATGAAGTTGATCTACCTAACAACTACAGTAGGATGAAGTTTATCTACCTAACAACTAGAGTAGGATGAAGGTGATCTACCTAGCAACTACAGTAGGATGAAGGTGATCTACCTAACAACTACAGTAGGATGAAGTTGATCTCCCTAACATCTACAGTAGGATGAAGGTGATCTACCTAACAACTAGAGTAGGATGAAGTTGATCGACCTAACAACTACAGTAGGATGAAGTTGATCTACCTAACAACTAGAGTAGGATGAAGTTGATCTACCTAACAACTAGAGTAGGATGAAGTTGATCGACCTAACAACTACAGTAGGATGACGTTGATCTACCTAACAACTAGAGTAGGATGAAGTTGATCTACCTAACAACTACAGTAGGATGAAGGTGATCTACCTAACAACTACAGTAGGATGATGGTGATCTACCTAACAACTACAGTAGGATGAAGTTGCTCTACCTAACAACTAGAGTAGGATGACGTTGATCTACCTAACAACTACAGTAGGATGAAGTTGATCTACCTAACAACTACAGTAGGATGAAGTTGATCTACCTAACAATTACAGTAGGATGAAGGTGATCTACCTAACATCTACAGTAGGATGAAGTTGATCTACCTAATAACTACAGTAGGATGAAGTTGATCTACCTAACAACTACTGTAGGATGAAGGTGATCTACCTAACAACTACAGTAGGATGAAGGTGATCTACCTAACAACTACAGTAGGATGAAGTTGATCTACCTAACAACTACAGTAGGATGAAGTTGATCTACCTAAAAACTACTGTAGGATGAAGGTGATCTACCTAACAACTACAGGAGGATGAAGTTGATCTACCTAACAACTACAGTAGGATGAAGTTGATCTACCTAACAACTACAGTAGGATGTAGTTGATCTACCTAACAACTACAGTAGGATGAAGGTGATCAACCTAACATCTACAGTAGGATGAAGTTGATCTACCTAATAACTACAGTAGGATGAAGTTGACCTACCTAACAACTACAGTAGGATGAAGTTGATCTACCTAACAACTACAGTAGGATGAAGGTGATCTACCTAACAACTACAGTAGGATGAAGGTGATCTACCTAACAACTAGAGTAGGATGAAGGTGATCTACCTAAAAACTACAGTAGGATGAAGTTGATCTACCTAACAACTACAGTAGGATGAAGGTGATCTACCTAACAACTACAGTAGGATGAAGTTGATCTACCTAACAACTACAGTAGGATGAAGTTGATCTATTTAAACACTACAGTAGGATGAAGTTGATCTACCTAACAACTAGAGTAGGATGAAGTTGATCTACCTAACAACTAGAGTAGGATGAAGTTGATCGACCTAACAACTACAGTAGGATGAAGTTGATCTACCTAACAACTAGAGTAGGATGAAGTTGATCTACCTAACAACTACAGTAGGATGAAGGTGATCTACCTAACAACTACAGTAGGATGAAGTTGATCTACCTAACAACTACAGTAGGATGAAGTTGATCTACCTAACAACTACAGTAGGATGAAGTTTGATGTACCTAACAACTACAGTAGGATGAAGGTGATCTACCTAACAACTACAGGAGGATGAAGTTGATCTACCTAACAACTAGAGTAGGATGAAGTTGCTCTACCTAACAACTACAGTAGGATGAAGGTGATCTACCTAACAACTAGAGTAGGATGAAGGTGATCTACCTAAAAACTACAGTAGGATGAAGTTGATCTACCTAACAACTACAGTAGGATGAAGTTGATCTACCTAACAACTACAGTAGGATGAAGTTGATCTATCTAACAACTACAGTAGGATGAAGTTGATCTACCTAACAACTACAGTAGGATGAAGTTGATCTCCCTAACAATTACAGTAGGATGAAGGTGATCTACCTAACAACTACAGTAGGATGAAGTTGATCTACCTAACAACTACAGTAGGATGAAGGTGATCTACCTAACAACTACAGTAGGATGAAGTTGATCTACCTAACAACTACAGTAGGATGAAGGTGATCTACCTAACAACTACAGTAGGATGAAGTTGATCTACCTAACAACTAGAGTAGGATGAAGTTGATCTACCTAACAACTACAGTAGGAAGAAGGTGATCTACCTAACAACTACAGTAGGATGAAGGTGATCTACCTAACAACTACAGTAGGATGAAGTTGATCTACCTAACAACTAAAGTAGGATGAAGTTGATCTACCTAACAACTAGAGAAGGATGAAGTTGATCTACCTAACAACTAGAGTAGGATGAAGTTGCTCTACCTAAAAACTAGAGTAGGATGAAGTTGATCGACCTAACAACTACAGTAGGATGAAGTTGATCTACCTAACAACTAGAGTAGGATGAAGTTGATCTACCTAACAACTACAGTAGGATGAAGTTGATCTACCTAACAACTACAGTAGGATGAAGTTGATCTCCCTAACAATTACAGTAGGATGAAGGTGATCTACCTAACAACTACAGTAGGATGAAGTTGATCTACCTAACAACTACAGTAGGATGAAGGTGATCTACCTAACAACTACAGTAGGATGAAGGTGATCTACCTAACAACTACAGTAGGATGAAGGTGATCTACCTAACAACTACAGTAGGATGAAGTTGATCTACCTAACAACTAGAGTAGGATGAAGTTGATCTACCTAACAACTACAGTAGGATGAAGTTTATCTACCTAACAACTAGAGTAGGATGAAGGTGATCTACCTAGCAACTACAGTAGGATGAAGGTGATCTACCTAACAACTACAGTAGGATGAAGGTGATCTACCTAACAACTACAGTAGGATGAAGTTGATCTACCTAACAACTAGAGTAGGATGAAGTTGATCTACCTAACAACTACAGTAGGATGAAGTTTATCTACCTAACAACTAGAGTAGGATGAAGGTGATCTACCTAACAACTACAGTAGGATGAAGTTGATCTACCTAACAACTAAAGTAGGATGAAGGTGATCTACCTAACAACTACAGTAGGATGAAGGTGATGTACCTAACAAATACAGTAGGATGAAGGTGATCTACCTAACAACTACAGTAGGATGAAGTTGATCTACCTAACAACTACAGTAGGATGAAGTTGATCTACCTAACAACTACAGTAGGATGAAGTTGATCTACCTAACAACTACAGTAGGATGAAGTTGATCGACCTAACAACTACAGTAGGATGAAGTTGATCTACCTAACAACTACAGTAGGATGAAGGTGATCTACCTAACAACTACAGTAGGATGAAGGTGATCTACCTAACAACTACAGTAGGATGAAGGTGATCTACCTAACAACTACAGTAGGATGAAGTTGATCTACCTAACAACTAGAGTAGGATGAAGTTGATCTACCTAACAACTACAGTAGGAAGAAGGTGATCTACCTAACAACTACAGTAGGATGAAGGTGATCTACCTAACAACTACAGTAGGATGAAGTTGATCTACCTAACAACTAAAGTAGGATGAAGTTGATCTACCTAACAACTAGAGAAGGATGAAGTTGATCTACCTAACAACTAGAGTAGGATGAAGTTGCTCTACCTAACAACTAGAGTAGGATGAAGTTGATCGACCTAACAACTACAGTAGGATGAAGTTGATCTACCTAACAACTAGAGTAGGATGAAGTTGATCTACCTAACAACTACAGTAGGATGAAGGTGATCTACCTAACAACTACAGTAGGATGAAGGTGATCTACCTAACAACTAGAGTAGGATGAAGGTGATCTACCTAAAAACTACAGTAGGATGAAGTTGATCTACCTAACAACTACAGTAGGATGAAGGTGATCTACCTAACAACTACAGTAGGATGAAGTTGATCTACCTAACAACTACAGTAGGATGAAGTTGATCTATTTAAACACTACAGTAGGATGAAGTTGATCTACCTAACAACTAGAGTAGGATGAAGTTGATCTACCTAACAACTAGAGTAGGATGAAGTTGATCGACCTAACAACTACAGTAGGATGAAGTTGATCTACCTAACAACTAGAGTAGGATGAAGTTGATCTACCTAACAACTACAGTAGGATGAAGGTGATCTACCTAACAACTACAGTAGGATGAAGTTGATCTACCTAACAACTACAGTAGGATGAAGTTGATCTACCTAACAACTACAGTAGGATGAAGTTTGATGTACCTAACAACTACAGTAGGATGAAGGTGATCTACCTAACAACTACAGGAGGATGAAGTTGATCTACCTAACAACTAGAGTAGGATGAAGTTGCTCTACCTAACAACTACAGTAGGATGAAGGTGATCTACCTAACAACTAGAGTAGGATGAAGGTGATCTACCTAAAAACTACAGTAGGATGAAGTTGATCTACCTAACAACTACAGTAGGATGAAGTTGATCTACCTAACAACTACAGTAGGATGAAGTTGATCTATCTAACAACTACAGTAGGATGAAGTTGATCTACCTAACAACTACAGTAGGATGAAGTTGATCTCCCTAACAATTACAGTAGGATGAAGGTGATCTACCTAACAACTACAGTAGGATGAAGTTGATCTACCTAACAACTACAGTAGGATGAAGGTGATCTACCTAACAACTACAGTAGGATGAAGTTGATCTACCTAACAACTACAGTAGGATGAAGGTGATCTACCTAACAACTACAGTAGGATGAAGTTGATCTACCTAACAACTAGAGTAGGATGAAGTTGATCTACCTAACAACTACAGTAGGAAGAAGGTGATCTACCTAACAACTACAGTAGGATGAAGGTGATCTACCTAACAACTACAGTAGGATGAAGTTGATCTACCTAACAACTAAAGTAGGATGAAGTTGATCTACCTAACAACTAGAGAAGGATGAAGTTGATCTACCTAACAACTAGAGTAGGATGAAGTTGCTCTACCTAAAAACTAGAGTAGGATGAAGTTGATCGACCTAACAACTACAGTAGGATGAAGTTGATCTACCTAACAACTAGAGTAGGATGAAGTTGATCTACCTAACAACTACAGTAGGATGAAGTTGATCTACCTAACAACTACAGTAGGATGAAGTTGATCTCCCTAACAATTACAGTAGGATGAAGGTGATCTACCTAACAACTACAGTAGGATGAAGTTGATCTACCTAACAACTACAGTAGGATGAAGGTGATCTACCTAACAACTACAGTAGGATGAAGGTGATCTACCTAACAACTACAGTAGGATGAAGGTGATCTACCTAACAACTACAGTAGGATGAAGTTGATCTACCTAACAACTAGAGTAGGATGAAGTTGATCTACCTAACAACTACAGTAGGATGAAGTTTATCTACCTAACAACTAGAGTAGGATGAAGGTGATCTACCTAGCAACTACAGTAGGATGAAGGTGATCTACCTAACAACTACAGTAGGATGAAGGTGATCTACCTAACAACTACAGTAGGATGAAGTTGATCTACCTAACAACTAGAGTAGGATGAAGTTGATCTACCTAACAACTACAGTAGGATGAAGTTTATCTACCTAACAACTAGAGTAGGATGAAGGTGATCTACCTAACAACTACAGTAGGATGAAGTTGATCTACCTAACAACTAAAGTAGGATGAAGGTGATCTACCTAACAACTACAGTAGGATGAAGGTGATGTACCTAACAAATACAGTAGGATGAAGGTGATCTACCTAACAACTACAGTAGGATGAAGTTGATCTACCTAACAACTACAGTAGGATGAAGTTGATCTACCTAACAACTACAGTAGGATGAAGTTGATCTACCTAACAACTACAGTAGGATGAAGTTGATCGACCTAAACTACAGTAGGATGAAGTTGATCTACCTAACAACTACAGTAGGATGAAGGTGATCTACCTAACAACTACAGTAGGATGAAGGTGATCTACCTAACAACTACAGTAGGATGAAGGTGATCTACCTAACAACTACAGTAGGATGAAGTTGATCTACCTAACAACTAGAGTAGGATGAAGTTGATCTACCTAACAACTACAGTAGGAAGAAGGTGATCTACCTAACAACTACAGTAGGATGAAGGTGATCTACCTAACAACTACAGTAGGATGAAGTTGATCTACCTAACAACTAAAGTAGGATGAAGTTGATCTACCTAACAACTAGAGAAGGATGAAGTTGATCTACCTAACAACTACAGTAGGATGAAGTTGATCTACCTAAAAACTACAGTAGGATGAAGTTTATCTACCTAACAACTAGAGTAGGATGAAGGTGATCTACCTAGCAACTACAGTAGGATGAAGGTGATCTACCTAACAACTACAGTAGGATGAAGGTGATCTACCTAACAACTACAGTAGGATGAAGTTGATCTACCTAACAACTAGAGTAGGATGAAGTTGATCTACCTAACAACTACAGTAGGATGAAGTTTATCTACCTAACAACTAGAGTAGGATGAAGGTGATCTACCTAACAACTACAGTAGGATGAAGTTGATCTACCTAACAACTAAAGTAGGATGAAGGTGATCTACCTAACAACTACAGTAGGATGAAGGTGATGTACCTAACAAATACAGTAGGATGAAGTTGATCTACCTAACAACTACAGTAGGATGAAGTTGATCTACCTAACAACTACAGTAGGATGAAGTTGATCTACCTAACAACTACAGTAGGATGAAGTTGATCTACCTAACAACTACAGTAGGATGAAGTTGATCGACCTAAACTACAGTAGGATGAAGTTGATCTACCTAACAACTACAGTAGGATGAAGGTGATCTACCTAACAACTACAGTAGGATGAAGGTGATCTACCTAACAACTACAGTAGGATGAAGGTGATCTACCTAACAACTACAGTAGGATGAAGTTGATCTACCTAACAACTAGAGTAGGATGAAGTTGATCTACCTAACAACTACAGTAGGAAGAAGGTGATCTACCTAACAACTACAGTAGGATGAAGGTGATCTACCTAACAACTACAGTAGGATGAAGTTGATCTACCTAACAACTAAAGTAGGATGAAGTTGATCTACCTAACAACTAGAGAAGGATGAAGTTGATCTACCTAACAACTAGAGTAGGATGAAGTTGCTCTACCTAACAACTAGAGTAGGATGAAGTTGATCGACCTAACAACTACAGTAGGATGAAGTTGATCTACCTAACAACTAGAGTAGGATGAAGTTGATCGACCTAACAACTACAGTAGGATGAAGTTGATCTACCTAACAACTAGAGTAGGATGAAGTTGATCTACCTAACAACTACAGTAGGATGAAGGTGATCTACCTAACAACTACAGTAGGATGAAGGTGATCTACCTAACAACTACAGTAGGATGAAGTTGATCTACCTAACAACTACAGTAGGATGAAGTTGATGTACCTAACAACTACAGTAGGATGAAGGTGATCTACCTAACAACTACAGGAGGATGAAGTTGATCTACCTAACAACTAGAGTAGGATGAAGTTGCTCTACCTAACAACTACAGTAGGATGAAGGTGATCTACCTAACAACTAGAGTAGGATGAAGGTGATCTACCTAAAAACTACAGTAGGATGAAGTTGATCTACCTAACAACTACAGTAGGATGAAGTTGATCGACCTAACAACTACAGTAGGATGAAGTCGATCTATCTAACAACTACAGTAGGATGAAGTTGATCTACCTAACAACTAGAGTAGGATGAAGTTGATCTACCTAACAACTACAGTAGGATGAAGTTTATCTACCTAACAACTAGAGTAGGATGAAGGTGATCTACCTAACAACTACAGTAGGATGAAGTTGATCTACCTAACAACTAAAGTAGGATGAAGGTGATCTACCTAACAACTACAGTAGGATGAAGGTGATGTACCTAACAACTACAGTAGGATGAAGTTGATCTACCTAACAACTACAGTAGGATGAAGTTGATCTACCTAACAACTACAGTAGGATGAAGTTGATCGACCTAACAACTACAGTAGGATGAAGTTGATCTACCTAACAACTACAGTAGGATGAAGGTGATCTACCTAACAACTACAGTAGGATGAAGGTGATCTACCTAACAACTACAGTAGGATGAAGGTGATCTACCTAACAACTACAGTAGGATGAAGTTGATCTACCTAACAACTAGAGTAGGATGAAGTTGATCTACCTAACAACTACAGTAGGAAGAAGGTGATCTACCTAACAACTACAGTAGGATGAAGGTGATCTACCTAACAACTACAGTAGGATGAAGTTGATCTACCTAACAACTAAAGTAGGATGAAGTTGATCTACCTAACAACTAGAGAAGGATGAAGTTGATCTACCTAACAACTAGAGTAGGATGAAGTTGCTCTACCTAACAACTAGAGTAGGATGAAGTTGATCGACCTAACAACTACAGTAGGATGAAGTTGATCTACCTAACAACTAGAGTAGGATGAAGTTGATCTACCTAACAACTACAGTAGGATGAAGGTGATCTACCTAACAACTACAGTAGGATGAAGGTGATCTACCTAACAACTACAGTAGGATGAAGTTGATCTACCTAACAACTACAGTAGGATGAAGTTGATGTACCTAACAACTACAGTAGGATGAAGGTGATCTACCTAACAACTACAGGAGGATGAAGTTGATCTACCTAACAACTAGAGTAGGATGAAGTTGCTCTACCTAACAACTACAGTAGGATGAAGGTGATCTACCTAACAACTAGAGTAGGATGAAGGTGATCTACCTAAAAACTACAGTAGGATGAAGTTGATCTACCTAACAACTACAGTAGGATGAAGTTGATCGACCTAACAACTACAGTAGGATGAAGTCGATCTATCTAACAACTACAGTAGGATGAAGTTGATCTACCTAACAACTACAGTAGGATGAAGGTGATCTACCTAACAACTACAGTAGGATGAAGTTGATCTACCTAACAACTAGAGTAGGATGAAGTTGATCTACCTAACAACTACAGTAGGATGAAGTTGATCTACCTAACAACTAAAGTAGGATGAAGGTGATCTACCTAACAACTACAGTAGGATGAAGGTGATGTACCTAACAAATACAGTAGGATGAAGGTGATCTACCTAACAACTACAGTAGGATGAAGTTGATCTACCTAACAACTACAGTAGGATGAAGTTGATCTACCTAACAACTACAGTAGGATGAAGTTGATCTACCTAACAACTACAGTAGGATGAAGTTGATCGACCTAAACTACAGTAGGATGAAGTTGATCTACCTAACAACTACAGTAGGATGAAGGTGATCTACCTAACAACTACAGTAGGATGAAGGTGATCTACCTAACAACTACAGTAGGATGAAGGTGATCTACCTAACAACTACAGTAGGATGAAGTTGATCTACCTAACAACTAGAGTAGGATGAAGTTGATCTACCTAACAACTACAGTAGGAAGAAGGTGATCTACCTAACAACTACAGTAGGATGAAGGTGATCTACCTAACAACTACAGTAGGATGAAGTTGATCTACCTAACAACTAAAGTAGGATGAAGTTGATCTACCTAACAACTAGAGAAGGATGAAGTTGATCTACCTAACAACTACAGTAGGATGAAGTTGATCTACCTAACAACTACAGTAGGATGAAGTTTATCTACCTAACAACTAGAGTAGGATGAAGGTGATCTACCTAGCAACTACAGTAGGATGAAGGTGATCTACCTAACAACTACAGTAGGATGAAGGTGATCTACCTAACAACTACAGTAGGATGAAGTTGATCTACCTAACAACTAGAGTAGGATGAAGTTGATCTACCTAACAACTACAGTAGGATGAAGTTTATCTACCTAACAACTAGAGTAGGATGAAGGTGATCTACCTAACAACTACAGTAGGATGAAGTTGATCTACCTAACAACTAAAGTAGGATGAAGGTGATCTACCTAACAACTACAGTAGGATGAAGGTGATGTACCTAACAAATACAGTAGGATGAAGGTGATCTACCTAACAACTACAGTAGGATGAAGTTGATCTACCTAACAACTACAGTAGGATGAAGTTGATCTACCTAACAACTACAGTAGGATGAAGTTGATCTACCTAACAACTACAGTAGGATGAAGTTGATCGACCTAAACTACAGTAGGATGAAGTTGATCTACCTAACAACTACAGTAGGATGAAGGTGATCTACCTAACAACTACAGTAGGATGAAGGTGATCTACCTAACAACTACAGTAGGATGAAGGTGATCTACCTAACAACTACAGTAGGATGAAGTTGATCTACCTAACAACTAGAGTAGGATGAAGTTGATCTACCTAACAACTACAGTAGGAAGAAGGTGATCTACCTAACAACTACAGTAGGATGAAGGTGATCTACCTAACAACTACAGTAGGATGAAGTTGATCTACCTAACAACTAAAGTAGGATGAAGTTGATCTACCTAACAACTAGAGAAGGATGAAGTTGATCTACCTAACAACTAGAGTAGGATGAAGTTGCTCTACCTAACAACTAGAGTAGGATGAAGTTGATCGACCTAACAACTACAGTAGGATGAAGTTGATCTACCTAACAACTAGAGTAGGATGAAGTTGATCTACCTAACAACTACAGTAGGATGAAGGTGATCTACCTAACAACTACAGTAGGATGAAGGTGATCTACCTAACAACTACAGTAGGATGAAGTTGATCTACCTAACAACTACAGTAGGATGAAGTTGATGTACCTAACAACTACAGTAGGATGAAGGTGATCTACCTAACAACTACAGGAGGATGAAGTTGATCTACCTAACAACTAGAGTAGGATGAAGTTGCTCTACCTAACAACTACAGTAGGATGAAGGTGATCTACCTAACAACTAGAGTAGGATGAAGGTGATCTACCTAAAAACTACAGTAGGATGAAGTTGATCTACCTAACAACTACAGTAGGATGAAGTTGATCGACCTAACAACTACAGTAGGATGAAGTCGATCTATCTAACAACTACAGTAGGATGAAGTTGATCTACCTAACAACTAGAGTAGGATGAAGTTGATCTACCTAACAACTACAGTAGGATGAAGTTTATCTACCTAACAACTAGAGTAGGATGAAGGTGATCTACCTAACAACTACAGTAGGATGAAGTTGATCTACCTAACAACTAAAGTAGGATGAAGGTGATCTACCTAACAACTACAGTAGGATGAAGGTGATGTACCTAACAACTACAGTAGGATGAAGTTGATCTACCTAACAACTACAGTAGGATGAAGTTGATCTACCTAACAACTACAGTAGGATGAAGTTGATCGACCTAACAACTACAGTAGGATGAAGTTGATCTACCTAACAACTACAGTAGGATGAAGGTGATCTACCTAACAACTACAGTAGGATGAAGGTGATCTACCTAACAACTACAGTAGGATGAAGGTGATCTACCTAACAACTACAGTAGGATGAAGTTGATCTACCTAACAACTAGAGTAGGATGAAGTTGATCTACCTAACAACTACAGTAGGAAGAAGGTGATCTACCTAACAACTACAGTAGGATGAAGGTGATCTACCTAACAACTACAGTAGGATGAAGTTGATCTACCTAACAACTAAAGTAGGATGAAGTTGATCTACCTAACAACTAGAGAAGGATGAAGTTGATCTACCTAACAACTAGAGTAGGATGAAGTTGCTCTACCTAACAACTAGAGTAGGATGAAGTTGATCGACCTAACAACTACAGTAGGATGAAGTTGATCTACCTAACAACTAGAGTAGGATGAAGTTGATCTACCTAACAACTACAGTAGGATGAAGGTGATCTACCTAACAACTACAGTAGGATGAAGGTGATCTACCTAACAACTACAGTAGGATGAAGTTGATCTACCTAACAACTACAGTAGGATGAAGTTGATGTACCTAACAACTACAGTAGGATGAAGGTGATCTACCTAACAACTACAGGAGGATGAAGTTGATCTACCTAACAACTAGAGTAGGATGAAGTTGCTCTACCTAACAACTACAGTAGGATGAAGGTGATCTACCTAACAACTAGAGTAGGATGAAGTTAGTCTACCTAACAACTACAGTAGGATGAAGGTGATCTACCTAACAACTAGAGTAGGATGAAGGTGATCTACCTAAAAACTACAGTAGGATGAAGTTGATCTACCTAACAACTACAGTAGGATGAAGTTGATCGACCTAACAACTACAGTAGGATGAAGTTGATCTATCTAACAACTACAGTAGGATGAAGTTGATCTACCTAACAACTACAGTAGGATGAAGTTGATCTCCCTAACAATTACAGTAGGATGAAGGTGATCTACCTAACAACTACAGTAGGATGAAGTTGATCTACCTAACAACTACAGTAGGATGAAGGTGATCTACCTAACAACTACAGTAGGATGAAGGTGATCTGCCTAACAACTACAGTAGGATGAAGGTGATCTACCTAACAACTACAGTAGGATGAAGTTGATCTACCTAACAACTAGAGTAGGATGAAGGTGATGTACCTAACAACTACAGTAGGATGAAGTTGATCTACCTAACAACTACAGTAGGATGAAGTTGATCTACCTAACAACTACAGTAGGATGAAGGTGATCTACCTAACAACTACAGTAGGATGAAGTTGATCTACCTAACAACTAGAGTAGGATGAAGTTGATCTACCTAACAACTACAGTAGGAAGAAGGTGATCTACCTAACAACTACAGTAGGATGAAGGTGATCTACCTAACAACTACAGTAGGATGAAGTTGATCTACCTAACAACTAAAGTAGGATGAAGTTGATCTACCTAACAACTAGAGAAGGATGAAGTTGATCTACCTAACAACTAGAGTAGGATGAAGTTGCTCTACCTAACAACTAGAGTAGGATGAAGTTGATCGACCTAACAACTACAGTAGGATGAAGTTGATCTACCTAACAACTAGAGTAGGATGAAGTTGATCTACCTAACAACTACAGTAGGATGAAGGTGATCTACCTAACAACTACAGTAGGATGAAGGTGATCTACCTAACAACTACAGTAGGATGAAGTTGATCTACCTAACAACTACAGTAGGATGAAGTTGATGTACCTAACAACTACAGTAGGATGAAGGTGATCTACCTAACAACTACAGGAGGATGAAGTTGATCTACCTAACAACTAGAGTAGGATGAAGTTGCTCTACCTAACAACTACAGTAGGATGAAGGTGATCTACCTAACAACTAGAGTAGGATGAAGGTGATCTACCTAAAAACTACAGTAGGATGAAGTTGATCTACCTAACAACTACAGTAGGATGAAGTTGATCGACCTAACAACTACAGTAGGATGAAGTCGATCTATCTAACAACTACAGTAGGATGAAGTTGATCTACCTAACAACTAGAGTAGGATGAAGTTGATCTACCTAACAACTACAGTAGGATGAAGTTTATCTACCTAACAACTAGAGTAGGATGAAGGTGATCTACCTAACAACTACAGTAGGATGAAGTTGATCTACCTAACAACTAAAGTAGGATGAAGTTGATCGACCTAACAACTACAGTAGGATGAAGGTGATGTACCTAACAACTACAGTAGGATGAAGTTGATCTACCTAACAACTACAGTAGGATGAAGTTGATCTACCTAACAACTACAGTAGGATGAAGTTGATCGACCTAACAACTACAGTAGGATGAAGTTGATCTACCTAACAACTACAGTAGGATGAAGGTGATCTACCTAACAACTACAGTAGGATGAAGGTGATCTACCTAACAACTACAGTAGGATGAAGGTGATCTACCTAACAACTACAGTAGGATGAAGTTGATCTACCTAACAACTAGAGTAGGATGAAGTTGATCTACCTAACAACTACAGTAGGAAGAAGGTGATCTACCTAACAACTAGAGTAGGATGAAGGTGATCTACCTAACAACTACAGTAGGATGAAGTTGATCTACCTAACAACTAAAGTAGGATGAAGTTGATCTACCTAACAACTAGAGAAGGATGAAGTTGATCTACCTAACAACTAGAGTAGGATGAAGTTGCTCTACCTAACAACTAGAGTAGGATGAAGTTGATCGACCTAACAACTACAGTAGGATGAAGTTGATCTACCTAACAACTAGAGTAGGATGAAGTTGATCTACCTAACAACTACAGTAGGATGAAGGTGATCTACCTAACAACTACAGTAGGATGAAGGTGATCTACCTAACAACTACAGTAGGATGAAGTTGATCTACCTAACAACTACAGTAGGATGAAGTTGATGTACCTAACAACTACAGTAGGATGAAGGTGATCTACCTAACAACTACAGGAGGATGAAGTTGATCTACCTAACAACTAGAGTAGGATGAAGTTGCTCTACCTAACAACTACAGTAGGATGAAGGTGATCTACCTAACAACTAGAGTAGGATGAAGGTGATCTACCTAAAAACTACAGTAGGATGAAGTTGATCTACCTAACAACTACAGTAGGATGAAGTTGATCGACCTAACAACTACAGTAGGATGAAGTCGATCTATCTAACAACTACAGTAGGATGAAGTTGATCTACCTAACAACTAGAGTAGGATGAAGTTGATCTACCTAACAACTACAGTAGGATGAAGTTTATCTACCTAACAACTAGAGTAGGATCAAGGTGATCTACCTAACAACTACAGTAGGATGAAGTTGATCTACCTAACAACTAAAGTAGGATGAAGGTGATCTACCTAACAACTACAGTAGGATGAAGGTGATGTACCTAACAACTACAGTAGGATGAAGTTGATCTACCTAACAACTACAGTAGGATGAAGTTGATCTACCTAACAACTACAGTAGGATGAAGTTGATCTACCTAACAACTACAGTAGGATGAAGTTGATCTACCTAACAACTACAGTAGGATGAAGTTGATCGACCTAACAACTACAGTAGGATGAAGTTGATCTACCTAACAACTACAGTAGGATGAAGGTGATCTACCTAACAACTACAGTAGGATGAAGGTGATCTACCTAACAACTACAGTAGGATGAAGGTGATCTACCTAACAACTACAGTAGGATGAAGTTGATCTACCTAACAACTAGAGTAGGATGAAGTTGATCTACCTAACAACTACAGTAGGAAGAAGGTGATCTACCTAACAACTACAGTAGGATGAAGGTGATCTACCTAACAACTACAGTAGGATGAAGTTGATCTACCTAACAACTAAAGTAGGATGAAGTTGATCTACCTAACAACTAGAGAAGGATGAAGTTGATCTACCTAACAACTAGAGTAGGATGAAGTTGCTCTACCTAACAACTAGAGTAGGATGAAGTTGATCGACCTAACAACTACAGTAGGATGAAGTTGATCTACCTAACAACTAGAGTAGGATGAAGTTGATCTACCTAACAACTACAGTAGGATGAAGGTGATCTACCTAACAACTACAGTAGGATGAAGGTGATCTACCTAACAACTACAGTAGGATGAAGTTGATCTACCTAACAACTACAGTAGGATGAAGTTGATGTACCTAACAACTACAGTAGGATGAAGGTGATCTACCTAACAACTACAGGAGGATGAAGTTGATCTACCTAACAACTAGAGTAGGATGAAGTTAGTCTACCTAACAACTACAGTAGGATGAAGGAGATCTACCTAACAACTAGAGTAGGATGAAGGTGATCTACCTAAAAACTACAGTAGGATGAAGTTGATCTACCTAACAACTACAGTAGGATGAAGTTGATCGACCTAACAACTACAGTAGGATGAAGTTGATCTATCTAACAACTACAGTAGGATGAAGTTGATCTACCTAACAACTACAGTAGGATGAAGTTGATCTCCCTAACAATTACAGTAGGATGAAGGTGATCTACCTAACAACTACAGTAGGATGAAGTTGATCTACCTAACAACTACAGTAGGATGAAGGTGATCTACCTAACAACTACAGTAGGATGAAGGTGATCTGCCTAACAACTACAGTAGGATGAAGGTGATCTACCTAACAACTACAGTAGGATGAAGTTGATCTACCTAACAACTAGAGTAGGATGAAGTTGATCTACCTAACAACTACAGTAGGATGAAGTTTATCTACCTAACAACTAGAGTAGGATGAAGGTGATCTACCTAACAACTACAGTAGGATGAAGTTGATCTACCTAACAACTAAAGTAGGATGAAGGTGATCTACCTAACAACTACAGTAGGATGAAGGTGATGTACCTAACAACTACAGTAGGATGAAGTTGATCTACCTAACAACTACAGTAGGATGAAGTTGATCTACCTAACAACTACAGTAGGATGAAGTTGATCTACCTAACAACTACAGTAGGATGAAGTTGATCTACCTAACAACTACAGTAGGATGAAGTTGATCGACCTAACAACTACAGTAGGATGAAGTTGATCTACCGAACAACTACAGTAGGATGAAGTTGATCTACCTAACAACTAAAGTAGGATGAAGTTGATCTACCTAACAACTACAGTAGGATGAAGTTGATCTACCTAACAACTACAGTAGGAAGAGGTTGATCTACATAACAACTAGAGTAGGAAGAGGTTGATCCACATAACAACTAGAGTAGGATGAAGTTGCTCTACCTAACAACTAAAGGAGGACGAAGTTGATCTACCTAACAACTAGAGAAGGATGAAGTTGATCTACCTAACAACTAGAGTAGGATGAAGTTGCTCTACCTAACAACTAGAGTAGGATGAAGTTGCTCTACCTAACAACTACAGTAGCATGAAGTTGATCTACCTAACAACTACAGTAGGATGAAGTTGATCTACCTAACAACTAAAGTAGGATGAATGTGATCTACCTAACAACTACAGTAGGATGAAGTTGATCTACCTAACAACTAGAGTAGGATGAAGTTGATCTACCTAACAACTACAGTAGGATGAAGTTGATCTACCTAACAACTACAGTAGGATGAAGTTTATCTACCTAACAACTAGAGTAGGATGAAGGTGATCTACCTAACAA
This sequence comes from Salvelinus fontinalis, assembly GCF_029448725.1. Taxonomy (NCBI): domain Eukaryota; kingdom Metazoa; phylum Chordata; class Actinopteri; order Salmoniformes; family Salmonidae; genus Salvelinus; species Salvelinus fontinalis. The sequence continues at coordinate 227,654 of NW_026600211.1, read as the reverse complement.
CTACAGTAGGATGAAGGGGATCTACCTAACAACTAGAGTAGGATGAAGGTGATCTACCTAGCAACTACAGTAGGATGAAGGTGATCTACCTAACAACTACAGTAGGATGAAGTTGATCTACCTAACAACTACATTAGGATGAAGGTGATCTACCTAACAACTACAGTAGCATAAAGGTGATCTACCTAACAACTACAGTAGGATGAAGGTGATCTACCAAACAACTACAGGAGGATGAAGATGATCGACCTAACAACTATAGTAGGATGAAGGTGATCTACCTAACAATTAAAGTAGGATGAAGTTGATCTCCCTAACATCTACAGTAGGATGAAGGTGATCTACCTAACAACTAGAGTAGGATGAAGTTGATCTACCTAACAACTACAGTAGGATGAAGTTGATCTACCTAACAACTACAGTAGGATGAAGTTGATCGACCTAACAACTACAGTTGGATGAAGTTGATCTACCTAACAACTAAAGTAGGATGAAGGTGATCTACCTAACAACTATAGTAGGATGAAGGTGATCTACCTAACAATTAAAGTAGGATAAAGTTGATCTCCCTAACATCTACAGTAGGATGAAGGTGATCTACCTAACAACTAGAGTAGGATGAAGTTGATCTACCTAACAACTACAGTAGGATGAAGTTGATCTACCTAACAACTACAGTAGGATGAAGTTGATCGACCTAACAACTACAGTAGGATGAAGTTGATCTACCGAACAACTACAGTAGGATGAAGTTGATCTACCTAACAACTAAAGTAGCATGAAGTTGATCTACCTAACAACTACAGTAGGATGAAGTTGATCTACCTAACAACTACAGTAGGAAGAGGTTGATCTACATAACAACTAGAGTAGGAAGAGGTTGATCCACATAACAACTAGAGTAGGATGAAGTTGCTCTACCTAACAACTAAAGGAGGACGAAGTTGATCTACCTAACAACTAGAGAACGATGAAGTTGATCTACCTAACAACTAGAGTAGGATGAAGTTGCTCTACCTAACAACTAGAGTAGGATGAAGTTGCTCTACCTAACAACTACAGTAGCATGAAGTTGATCTACCTAACAACTACAGTAGGATGAAGTTGATCTACCTAACAACTAAAGTAGGATGAATGTGATCGACCTAACAACTACAGTAGGATGAAGTTGATCTACCTAACAACTACAGTAGGATGAAGTTGATCTACCTAACAACTACAGTAGGATGAAGTTGATCTACCTAACAACTACAGTGGGATGAAGTTTATCTACCTAACAACTACAGTAGGATGAAGGTGATCTACCTAACAACTACAGTAGGATGAAGTTGATCTACCTAACAACTACAGTAGGATGAAGTTGATGTACCTAACAACTACAGTAGGATGAAGGTGATCTACCTAACAACTACAGGAGGATGAAGTTGATCTACCTAACAACTAGAGTAGGATGAAGTTAGTCTACCTAACAACTACAGTAGGATGAAGGTGATCTACCTAACAACTAGAGTAGGATGAAGGTGATCTACCTAAAAACTACAGTAGGATGAAGTTGATCTACCTAACAACTACAGTAGGATGAAGTTGATCGACCTAACAACTACAGTAGGATGAAGTTGATCTATCTAACAACTACAGTAGGATGAAGTTGATCTACCTAACAACTACAGTAGGATGAAGTTGATCTCCCTAACAATTACAGTAGGATGAAGGTGATCTACCTAACAACTACAGTAGGATGAAGTTGATCTACCTAACAACTACAGTAGGATGAAGGTGATCTACCTAACAACTACAGTAGGATGAAGGTGATCTGCCTAACAACTACAGTAGGATGAAGGTGATCTACCTAACAACTACAGTAGGATGAAGTTGATCTACCTAACAACTAGAGTAGGATGAAGTTGATCTACCTAACAACTACAGTAGGATGAAGTTTATCTACCTAACAACTAGAGTAGGATGAAGGTGATCTACCTAACAACTACAGTAGGATGAAGTTGATCTACCTAACAACTAAAGTAGGATGAAGGTGATCTACCTAACAACTACAGTAGGATGAAGGTGATGTACCTAACAACTACAGTAGGATGAAGTTGATCTACCTAACAACTACAGTAGGATGAAGTTGATCTACCTAACAACTACAGTAGGATGAAGTTGATCTACCTAACAACTACAGTAGGATGAAGTTGATCTACCTAACAACTACAGTAGGATGAAGTTGATCGACCTAACAACTACAGTAGGATGAAGTTGATCTACCGAACAACTACAGTAGGATGAAGTTGATCTACCTAACAACTAAAGTAGGATGAAGTTGATCTACCTAACAACTACAGTAGAATGAAGTTGATCTACCTAACAACTACAGTAGGAAGAGGTTGATCTACATAACAACTAGAGTAGGAAGAGGTTGATCCACATAACAACTAGAGTAGGATGAAGTTGCTCTACCTAACAACTAAAGGAGGACGAAGTTGATCTACCTAACAACTAGAGAAGGATGAAGTTGATCTACCTAACAACTAGAGTAGGATGAAGTTGCTCTACCTAACAACTAGAGTAGGATGAAGTTGCTCTACCTAACAACTACAGTAGCATGAAGTTGATCTACCTAACAACTACAGTAGGATGAAGTTGATCTACCTAACAACTAAAGTAGGATGAATGTGATCTACCTAACAACTACAGTAGGATGAAGTTGATCTACCTAACAACTACAGTAGGATGAAGTTGATCTACCTAACAACTACAGTAGGATGAAGTTGATCTACCTAACAACTACAGTAGGATGAAGTTTATCTACCTAACAACTAGAGTAGGATGAAGGTGATCTACCTAACAACTACAGTAGGATGAAGGGGATCTACCTAACAACTAGAGTAGGATGAAGGTGATCTACCTAGCAACTACAGTAGGATGAAGGTGATCTACCTAACAACTACAGTAGGATGAAGTTGATCTACCTAACAACTACATTAGGATGAAGGTGATCTACCTAACAACTACAGTAGCATAAAGGTGATCTACCTAACAACTACAGTAGGATGAAGGTGATCTACCAAACAACTACAGGAGGATGAAGATGATCGACCTAACAACTATAGTAGGATGAAGGTGATCTACCTAACAATTAAAGTAGGATGAAGTTGATCTCCCTAACATCTACAGTAGGATGAAGGTGATCTACCTAACAACTAGAGTAGGATGAAGTTGATCTACCTAACAACTACAGTAGGATGAAGTTGATCTACCTAACAACTACAGTAGGATGAAGTTGATCGACCTAACAACTACAGTTGGATGAAGTTGATCTACCTAACAACTAAAGTAGGATGAAGGTGATCTACCTAACAACTATAGTAGGATGAAGGTGATCTACCTAACAATTAAAGTAGGATAAAGTTGATCTCCCTAACATCTACAGTAGGATGAAGGTGATCTACCTAACAACTAGAGTAGGATGAAGTTGATCTACCTAACAACTACAGTAGGATGAAGTTGATCTACCTAACAACTACAGTAGGATGAAGTTGATCGACCTAACAACTACAGTAGGATGAAGTTGATCTACCGAACAACTACAGTAGGATGAAGTTGATCTACCTAACAACTAAAGTAGCATGAAGTTGATCTACCTAACAACTACAGTAGGATGAAGTTGATCTACCTAACAACTACAGTAGGAAGAGGTTGATCTACATAACAACTAGAGTAGGAAGAGGTTGATCCACATAACAACTAGAGTAGGATGAAGTTGCTCTACCTAACAACTAAAGGAGGACGAAGTTGATCTACCTAACAACTAGAGAAGGATGAAGTTGATCTACCTAACAACTAGAGTAGGATGAAGTTGCTCTACCTAACAACTAGAGTAGGATGAAGTTGCTCTACCTAACAACTACAGTAGCATGAAGTTGATCTACCTAACAACTACAGTAGGATGAAGTTGATCTACCTAACAACTAAAGTAGGATGAATGTGATCTACCTAACAACTACAGTAGGATGAAGTTGATCTACCTAACAACTACAGTAGGATGAAGTTGATCTACCTAACAACTACAGTAGGATGAAGTTGATCTACCTAACAACTACAGTAGGATGAAGTTTATCTACCTAACAACTAGAGTAGGATGAAGGTGATCTACCTAACAACTACAGTAGGATGAAGGGGATCTACCTAACAACTACAGTAGGATGAAGGTGATCTACCTAGCAACTACAGTAGGATGAAGGTGATCTACCTAACAACTACAGTAGGATGAAGTTGATCTACCTAACAACTACATTAGGATGAAGGTGATCTACCTAACAACTACAGTAGCATAAAGGTGATCTACCTAACAACTACAGTAGGATGAAGGTGATCTACCAAACAACTACAGGAGGATGAAGATGATCGACCTAACAACTATAGTAGGATGAAGGTGATCTACCTAACAATTAAAGTAGGATGAAGTTGATCTCCCTAACATCTACAGTAGGATGAAGGTGATCTACCTAACAACTAGAGTAGGATGAAGTTGATCTACCTAACAACTACAGTAGGATGAAGTTGATCTACCTAACAACTACAGTAGGATGAAGTTGATCGACCTAACAACTACAGTTGGATGAAGTTGATCTACCTAACAACTAAAGTAGGATGAAGGTGATCTACCTAACAACTATAGTAGGATGAAGGTGATCTACCTAACAATTAAAGTAGGATAAAGTTGATCTCCCTAACATCTACAGTAGGATGAAGGTGATCTACCTAACAACTAGAGTAGGATGAAGTTGATCTACCTAACAACTAAAGTAGGATGAAGGTGATCTACCTAACAACTACAGTAGGATGAAGTTGATCTACCTAACAACTACAGTAGGATGAAGGTGATCTACCTAACAACTACAGTAGGATGAAGTTGATCTACCTAACAACTACAGTAGGATGAAGGTGATCTACCTAACAACTACAATAGGATGAAGTTGCTCTACCTAACAACTAGAGTAGGATGAAGTTGCTCTACCTAACAACTACAGTAGCATGAAGTTGATCTACCTAACAACTACAGTAGGATGAAGTTGATCTACCTAACAACTAAAGTAGGATGAATGTGATCTACCTAACAACTACAGTAGGATGAAGTTGATCTACCTAACAACTACAGTAGGATGAAGTTGATCTACCTAACAACTACAGTAGGATGAAGTTGATCTACCTAACAACTACAGTAGGATGAAGTTTATCTACCTAACAACTAGAGTAGGATGAAGGTGATCTACCTAACATCTACAGTAGGATGAAGTTTATCTACCTAACAACTAGAGTAGGATGAAGGTGATCTACCTAACAACTACAGTAGGATGAAGGGGGATCTACCTAACAACTAGAGTAGGATGAAGGTGATCTACCTAGCAACTACAGTAGGATGAAGGTGATCTACCTAACAACTACAGTAGGATGAAGTTGATCTACCTAACAACTACATTAGGATGAAGGTGATCTACCTAACAACTACAGTAGCATAAAGGTGATCTACCTAACAACTACAGTAGGATGAAGGTGATCTACCAAACAACTACAGGAGGATGAAGATGATCGACCTAACAACTATAGTAGGATGAAGGTGATCTACCTAACAATTAAAGTAGGATGAAGTTGATCTCCCTAACATCTACAGTAGGATGAAGGTGATCTACCTAACAACTAGAGTAGGATGAAGTTGATCTACATAACAACTACAGTAGGATGAAGTTGATCTACCTAACAACTACAGTAGGATGAAGTTGATCGACCTAACAACTACAGTTGGATGAAGTTGATCTACCTAACAACTAAAGTAGGATGAAGGTGATCTACCTAACAACTACAGTAGGATGAAGTTGATCTACCTAACAACTACAGTAGAATGAAGGTGATCTACCTAACAACTACAGTAGGATGAAGTTGGTCTACCTAACAACTACAGTAGGATGAAGTTGATCTACCTAACAACTACAGTAGGATGAAGTTGATCTACCTAACAACTACAGTAGGATGAAGTTGATCTACCTAACAACTACAGTAGGATGAAGTTGATCTACCTAACAACTAAAGTAGGATGAAGGTGATCTACCTAACAACTACAGTAGGATGAAGGTGATCTACCTAACAACTAGAGTAGGATGAAGGTGATCTACCTAACAAGTACAGTAGGATGAAGTTGATCGACCTAACAACTAGAGTAGGATGAAGTTGATCTATCTAACAACTACAGTAGGATGAAGTTGATCGACCTAACAACTACAGTAGGATGAAGTTGATCTATCTAACAACTACAGTAGGATGAAGTTGATCTACCTAACAACTACAGTAGGATGAAGTTGATCTACCTAACAACTACAGTAGGATGAAGTTGATCTACCTAACAACTACAGTAGGATAAAGTTGATCTCCCTAACATCTACAGTAGGATGAAGGTGATCTACCTAACAACTAGAGTAGGATGAAGTTGATCGACCTAACAACTACAGTAGGACGAAGTTGATCTACCTAACAACTAAAGTAGGATGAAGTTGATCTACCTAACAACTACAGTAGGATGAAGTTGATCTACCTAACAACTACAGTAGGAAGAGGTTGATCTACATAACAACTAGAGTAGGATGAGGTTGATCCACATAACAACTAGAGTAGAATGAAGTTGCTCTACCTAACAACTAAAGTAGGATGAAGTTGATCTACCTAACAACTAGAGAAGGATGAAGTTGATCTACCTAACAACTAGAGTAGGATGAAGTTGCTCTACCTAACAACTAAAGTAGGATGAATGTGATCTACCTAACAACTACAGTAGGATGAAGTTGATCTACCTAACAACTACAGTAGGATGAAGTTGATCTACCTAACAACTACAGTAGGATGAAGTTGATCTAACAACTACAGTAGGATGAAGTTTATCTACCTAACAACTACAGTAGGATAAAGTTGATCTCCCTAACATCTACAGTAGGATGAAGGTGATCTACCTAACAACTAGAGTAGGATGAAGTTGATCGACCTAACAACTAAAGTAGGATGAAGTTGATCTACCTAACAACTACAGTAGGATGAAATTGATCTACCTAACAACTACAGTAGGAAGAGGTTGATCTACATAACAACTAGAGTAGGATGAGGTTGATCCACATAACAACTAGAATAGAATGAAGTTACTCTACCTAACAACTAAAGTAGGATGAAGTTGATCTACCTAACAACTAGAGAAGGATGAAGTTGATCTACCTAACAACTAGAGTAGGATGAAGTTGCTCTACCTAACAACTACAGTAGGATGAAGTTGATCTACCTAACAACTACAGTAGGATGAAGTTTATCTACCTAACAACTAGAGTAGGATGAAGTTGATCTACCTAACAACTACAGTAGGATGAAGTTGATCTACCTAACAACTAGAGTAGGATGAAGGTGATCTACCTAACAACTACAGTAGGATGAAGGTGATGTACCTAACAACTACAGTAGGATGAAGTTGATCTACCTAAAAACTACAGTAGGATGAAGTTGATCTACCTAACAACTACAGTAGGATGAAGTTGATCTACCTAACAACTACAGTAGGATGAAGTTGATCTACCTAACAACTACAGTAGGATGAAGTTGATCGACCTAACAACTACAGTAGGATGAAGTTGATCTACCGAACAACTACAGTAGGATGAAGTTGATCTACCTAACAACTAAAGTAGGATGAAGTTGATCTACCTAACAACTACAGTAGGATGAAGTTGATCTACCTAACAACTACAGTAGGAAGAGGTTGATCTACATAACAACTAGAGTAGGATGAGGTTGATCCACATAACAACTAGAGTAGGATGAAGTTGCTCTACCTAACAACTAAAGGAGGACGAAGTTGATCTACCTAACAACTAGAGAAGGATGAAGTTGATCTACCTAACAACTAGAGTAGGATGAAGTTGCTCTACCTAACAACTAGAGTAGGATGAAGTTGCTCTACCTAACAACTACAGTAGCATGAAGTTGATCTACCTAACAACTACAGTAGGATGAAGTTGATCTACCTAACAACTAAAGTAGGATGAATGTGATCTACCTAACAACTACAGTAGGATGAAGTTGATCTACCTAACAACTACAGTAGGATGATGTTGATCTACCTAACAACTACAGTAGGATGAAGTTGATCTACCTAACAACTACAGTAGGATGAAGTTTATCTACCTAACAACTAGAGTAGGATGAAGGTGATCTACCTAACAACTACAGTAGGATGAAGGGGATCTACCTAACAACTAGAGTAGGATGAAGGTGATCTACCTAGCAACTACAGTAGGATGAAGGTGATCTACCTAACAACTACAGTAGGATGAAGTTGATCTACCTAACAACTAGATTAGGATGAAGTTGATCTACCTAACAACTAGATTAGGATGAAGTTGATCTACCTAACAACTACAGTAGGATGAAGTTTATCTACCTAACAACTAGAGTAGGATGAAGGTGATCTACCTAACAACTACAGTAGGATGAAGGGGATCTACCTAACAACTAGAGTAGGATGAAGGTGATCTACCTAGCAACTACAGTAGGATGAAGGTGATCTACCTAACAACTACAGTAGGATGAAGGTGATCTACCTAACAACTAGATTAGGATGAAGTTGATCTACCTAACAACTACAGTAGCATGAAGTTGATCTACCTAACAACTACAGGAGGATGAAGTTGATCTACCTAACAACTACGGTAGGATGAAGGTGATCTACCTAACAACTACAGTAGGATGAAGGTGATCTACCTAACAACTAGAGTAGGATGAAGGTGATCTACCTAAAAACTACAGTAGGATGAAGTTGATCTACCTAACAACTACAGTAGGATGAAGTTGATCGACCTAACAACTACAGTAGGATGAAGTTGATCTATCTAACAACTACAGTAGGATGAAGTTGATCTACCTAACAACTACAGTAGGATGAAGTTGATCTCCCTAACAATTACAGTAGGATGAAGGTGATCTACCTAACAACTACAGTAGGATGAAGTTGATCTACCTAACAACTACAGTAGGATGAAGGTGATCTACCTAACAACTACAGTAGGATGAAGGTGATCTACCTAACAACTACAGTAGGATGAAGGTGATCTACCTAACAACTACAGTAGGATGAAGTTGATCTACCTAACAACTAGAGTAGGATGAAGTTGATCTACCTAACAACTACAGTAGGAAGAAGGTGATCTACCTAACAACTACAGTAGGATGAAGGTGATCTACCTAACAACTACAGTAGGATGAAGTTGATCTACCTAACAACTAAAGTAGGATGAAGTTGCTCTACCTAACAACTAAAGTAGGATGAAGTTGATCTACCTAACAACTAGAGTAGGATGAAGTTGCTCTACCTAACAACTAGAGTAGGATGAAGTTGCTCTACCTAACAACTACAGTAGCATGAAGTTGATCTACCTAACAACTACAGTAGGATGAAGTTGATCTACCTAACAACTAAAGTAGGATGAATGTGATCTACCTAACAACTACAGTAGGATGAAGTTGATCTACCTAACAACTACAGTAGGATGAAGTTGATCTACCTAACAACTACAGTAGGATGAAGTTGATCTACCTAACAACTACAGTAGGATGAAGTTGATCTACCTAACAACTACAGTAGGATGAAGTTTATCTACCTAACAACTAGAGTAGGATGAAGGTGATCTACCTAACAACTACAGTAGGATGAAGTTGATCTACCTAACAACTAGAGTAGGATGAAGGTGATCTACCTAACAACTACAGTAGGATGAAGGTGATGTACCTAACAACTACAGTAGGATGAAGTTGATCTACCTAACAACTACAGTAGGATGAAGTTGATCTACCTAACAACTACAGTACGATGAAGTTGATCTACCTAACAACTACAGTAGGATGAAGTTGATCTACCTAACAACTACAGTAGGATGAAGTTGATCGACCTAACAACTACAGTAGGATGAAGTTGATCTACCGAACAACTACAGTAGGATGAAGTTGATCTACCTAACAACTAAAGTAGGATGAAGTTGATCTACCTAACAACTACAGTAGGATGAAGTTGATCTACCTAACAACTACAGTAGGATGAAGTTGATCTACCTAAGAACTAGAGTAGGATGAAGTTGATCCACATAACAACTACAGTAGGATGAAGTTGATCTACCTAACAACTACAGTAGGATGAAGTTTATCTACCTAACAACTAGAGTAGGATGAAGGTGATCTACCTAACAACTACAGTAGGATGAAGGGGATCTACCTAACATCTAGAGTAGGATGAAGGTGATCTACCTAGCAACTACAGTAGGATGAAGGTGATCTACCTAACAACTACAGTAGGATGAAGTTGATCTACCTAACAACTAGATTAGGATGAAGTTGATCTACCTAACAACTAGATTAGGAAGAAGTTGATCTACCTAACAACTAGATTAGGAAGAAGTTGATCTACCTAACAACTAGAGTAGGATGAAGGTGATCTACCTAGCAACTACAGTAGGATGAAGGTGATCTACCTAACAACTACAGTAGCATGAAGTTGATCTACCTAACAACTACAGGAGGATGAAGTTGATCTACCTAACAACTACGGTAGGATGAAGGTGATCTACCTAACAACTACAGTAGGATGAAGGTGATCTACCTAACAACTAGAGTAGGATGAAGGTGATCTACCTAAAAACTACAGTAGGATGAAGTTGATCTACCTAACAACTACAGTAGGATGAAGTTGATCGACCTAACAACTACAGTAGGATGAAGTTGATCTATCTAACAACTACAGTAGGATGAAGTTGATCTACCTAACAACTACAGTAGGATGAAGTTGATCTCCCTAACAATTACAGTAGGATGAAGGTGATCTACCTAAAAACTACAGTAGGATGAAGTTGATCTACCTAGCAACTACAGTAGGATGAAGGTGATCTACCTAACAACTACAGTAGGATGAAGGTGATCTACCTAACAACTAGAGTAGGATGAAGTTGATCTACCTAACAACTACAGTAGGAAGAAGGTGATCTACCTAACAACTACAGTAGGATGAAGGTGATCTACCTAACAACTACAGTAGGATGAAGTTGATCTACCTAACAACTAAAGTAGGATGAAGTTGATCTACCTAACAACTAGAGAAGGATGAAGTTGATCTACCTAACAACTAGAGTAGGATGAAGTTGCTCTACCTAACAACTAGAGTAGGATGAAGTTGCTCTACCTAACAACTACAGTAGCATGAAGTTGATCTACCTAACAACTACAGTAGGATGAAGTTGATCTACCTAACAACTAAAGTAGGATGAATGTGATCTACCTAACAACTACAGTAGGATGAAGTTGATCTACCTAACAACTACAGTAGGATGAAGTTGATCTACCTAACAACTACAGTAGGATGAAGTTGATCTACCTAACAACTACAGTAGGATGAAGTTTATCTACCTAACAACTAGAGTAGGATGAAGTTGATCGACCTAACAACTACAGTAGGATGAAGTTGATCTATCTAACAACTACAGTAGGATGAAGTTGATCTACCTAACAACTACAGTAGGATGAAGTTGATCTACCTAACAACTACAGTAGGATGAAGTTGATCTACCTAACAACTACAGTAGGATAAAGTTGATCTCCCTAACATCTACAGTAGGATGAAGGTGATCTACCTAACAACTAGAGTAGGATGAAGTTGATCGACCTAACAACTACAGTAGGATGAAGTTGATCTACCTAACAACTAAAGTAGGATGAAGTTGATCTACCTAACAACTACAGTAGGATGAAGTTGATCTACCTAACAACTACAGTATGAAGAGGTTGATCTACATAACAACTAGAGTAGGATGAGGTTGATCCACATAACAACTAGAGTAGAATGAAGTTGCTCTACCTAACAACTACAGTAGGATGAAGTTGATCTACCTAACAACTAAAGTAGGATGAAGTTGATCTACCTAACAACTAGAGAAGGATGAAGTTGATCTACCTAACAACTAGAGTAGGATGAAGTTGCTCTACCTAACAACTAGAGTAGGATGAAGATGCTCTACCTAACAACTACAGTAGCATGAAGTTGATCTACCTAACAACTACAGTAGGATGAAGTTGATCTACCTAACAACTAAAGTAGGATGAATGTGATCTACCTAACAACTACAGTAGGATGAAGTTGATCTACCTAACAACTACAGTAGGATGAAGTTGATCTACCTAACAACTACAGTAGGATGAAGTTGATCTACCTAACAACTAGAGTAGGATGAAGTTTATCTACCTAACAACTAGAGTAGGATGAAGTTGATCGACCTAACAACTACAGTAGGATGAAGTTGATCTATCTAACAACTACAGTAGGATGAAGTTGATCTACCTAACAACTACAGTAGGATGAAGTTGATCTACCTAACAACTACAGTAGGATGAAGTTGATCTACCTAACAACTACAGTAGGAAAAAGTTGATCTCCCTAACATCTACAGTAGGATGAAGGTGATCTACCTAACAACTAGAGTAGGATGAAGTTGATCGACCTAACAACTAAAGTAGGATAAAGTTGATCTACCTAACAACTACAGTAGGATGAAGTTGATCTACCTAACAACTACAGTAGGAAGAGGTTGATCTACATAACAACTAGAGTAGGATGAGGTTGATCCACATAACAACTAGAGTAGAATGAAGTTGCTCTACCTAACAACTAAAGTAGGATGAAGTTGATCTACCTAACAACTAGAGAAGGATGAAGTTGATCTACCTAACAACTAGAGTAGGATGAAGTTGCTCTACCTAACAACTAGAGTAGGATGAAGTTGCTCTACCTAACAACTACAGTAGCATGAAGTTGATCTACCTAACAACTACAGTAGGATGAAGTTGATCTACCTAACAACTAAAGTAGGATGAATGTGATCTACCTAACAACTACAGTAGGATGAAGTTGATCTACCTAACAACTACAGTAGGATGAAGTTGATCTACCTAACAACTACAGTAGGATGAAGTTGATCTACCTAACAACTACAGTAGGATGAAGTTGATCTACCTAACAACTACAGTAGGATGAAGTTTATCTACCTAACAACTAGAGTAGGATGAAGTTGATCGACCTAACAACTACAGTAGGATGAAGTTGATCTATCTAACAACTACAGTAGGATGAAGTTGATCTACCTAACAACTACAGTAGGATGAAGTTGATCTACCTAACAACTACAGTAGGATGAAGTTGATCTACCTAACAACTACAGTAGGATAAAGTTGATCTCCCTAACATCTACAGTAGGATGAAGGTGATCTACCTAACAACTAGAGTAGGATGAAGTTGATCGACCTAACAACTACAGTAGGATGAAGTTGATCTACCTAACAACTAAAGTAGGATGAAGTTGATCTACCTAACAACTACAGTAGGATGAAGTTGATCTACCTAACAACTACAGTATGAAGAGGTTGATCTACATAACAACTAGAGTAGGATGAGGTTGATCCACATAACAACTAGAGTAGAATGAAGTTGCTCTACCTAACAACTACAGTAGGATGAAGTTGATCTACCTAACAACTAAAGTAGGATGAAGTTGATCTACCTAACAACTAGAGAAGGATGAAGTTGATCTACCTAACAACTAGAGTAGGATGAAGTTGCTCTACCTAACAACTAGAGTAGGATGAAGATGCTCTACCTAACAACTACAGTAGCATGAAGTTGATCTACCTAACAACTACAGTAGGATGAAGTTGATCTACCTAACAACTAAAGTAGGATGAATGTGATCTACCTAACAACTACAGTAGGATGAAGTTGATCTACCTAACAACTACAGTAGGATGAAGTTGATCTACCTAACAACTACAGTAGGATGAAGTTGATCTACCTAACAACTAGAGTAGGATGAAGTTTATCTACCTAACAACTAGAGTAGGATGAAGTTGATCGACCTAACAACTACAGTAGGATGAAGTTGATCTATCTAACAACTACAGTAGGATGAAGTTGATCTACCTAACAACTACAGTAGGATGAAGTTGATCTACCTAACAACTACAGTAGGATGAAGTTGATCTACCTAACAACTACAGTAGGATAAAGTTGATCTCCCTAACATCTACAGTAGGATGAAGGTGATCTACCTAACAACTAGAGTAGGATGAAGTTGATCGACCTAACAACTAAAGTAGGATGAAGTTGATCTACCTAACAACTACAGTAGGATGAAGTTGATCTACCTAACAACTACAGTAGGAAGAGGTTGATCTACATAACAACTAGAGTAGGATGAGGTTGATCCACATAACAACTAGAGTAGAATGAAGTTGCTCTACCTAACAACTAAAGTAGGATGAAGTTGATCTACCTAACAACTAGAGAAGGATGAAGTTGATCTACCTAACAACTAGAGTAGGATGAAGTTGCTCTACCTAACAACTAGAGTAGGATGAAGTTGCTCTACCTAACAACTACAGTAGCATGAAGTTGATCTACCTAACAACTACAGTAGGATGAAGTTGATCTACCTAACAACTAAAGTAGGATGAATGTGATCTACCTAACAACTACAGTAGGATGAAGTTGATCTACCTAACAACTACAGTAGGATGAAGTTGATCTACCTAACAACTACAGTAGGATGAAGTTTATCTACCTAACAACTAGAGTAGGATGAAGGTGATCTACCTAACAACTACAGTAGGATGAAGGGGATCTACCTAACAACTAGAGTAGGATGAAGGTGATCTACCTAGCAACTACAGTAGGATGAAGGTGATCTACCTAACAACTACAGTAGGATGAAGGTGATCTACCTAACAACTAGATTAGGATGAAGTTGATCTACCTAACAACTACAGTAGCATGAAGTTGATCTACCTAACAACTACAGGAGGATGAAGTTGATCTACCTAACAACTACGGTAGGATGAAGGTGATCTACCTAACAACTACAGTAGGATGAAGGTGATCTACCTAACAACTAGAGTAGGATGAAGGTGATCTACCTAAAAACTACAGTAGGATGAAGTTGATCTACCTAACAACTACAGTAGGATGAAGTTGATCGACCTAACAACTACAGTAGGATGAAGTTGATCTATCTAACAACTACAGTAGGATGAAGTTGATCTACCTAAAAACTACAGTAGGATGAAGTTGATCTCCCTAACAATTACAGTAGGATGAAGGTGATCTACCTAACAACTACAGTAGGATGAAGTTGATCTACCTAACAACTACAGTAGGATGAAGGTGATCTACCTAACAACTACAGTAGGATGAAGGTGATCTACCTAACAACTACAGTAGGATGAAGGTGATCTACCTAACAACTACAGTAGGATGAAGTTGATCTACCTAACAACTAGAGTAGGATGAAGTTGATCTACCTAACAACTACAGTAGGAAGAAGGTGATCTACCTAACAACTACAGTAGGATGAAGGTGATCTACCTAACAACTACAGTAGGATGAAGTTGATCTACCTAACAACTAAAGTAGGATGAAGTTGATCTACCTAACAACTAAAGTAGGATGAAGTTGATCTACCTAACAACTAGAGTAGGATGAAGTTGCTCTACCTAACAACTAGAGTAGGATGAAGTTGCTCTACCTAACAACTACAGTAGCATGAAGTTGATCTACCTAACAACTACAGTAGGATGAAGTTGATCTACCTAACAACTAAAGTAGGATGAATGTGATCTACCTAACAACTACAGTAGGATGAAGTTGATCTACCTAACAACTACAGTAGGATGAAGTTGATCTACCTAACAACTACAGGAGGATGAAGTTGATCTACCTAACAACTAGAGTAGGATGAAGTTGATCAACCTAACAACTACAGTAGGATGAAGTTGATCTACCTAACAACTACAGTAGGATGAAGTTGATCTACCTAACAACTACAGTAGGATGAAGTTGATCTACCTAACAACTACAGTAGGATGAAGTTTATCTACCTAACAACTAGAGTAGGATGAAGGTGATCTACCTAACAACTACAGTAGGATGAAGTTGATCTACCTAACAACTAGAGTAGGATGAAGGTGATCTACCTAACAACTACAGTAGGATGAAGGTGATGTACCTAACAACTACAGTAGGATGAAGTTGATCTACCTAACAACTACAGTAGGATGAAGTTGATCTACCTAACAACTACAGTACGATGAAGTTGATCTACCTAACAACTACAGTAGGATGAAGTTGATCTACCTAACAACTACAGTAGGATGAAGTTGATCGACCTAACAACTACAGTAGGATGAAGTTGATCTACCGAACAACTACAGTAGGATGAAGTTGATCTACCTAACAACTAAAGTAGGATGAAGTTGATCTACCTAACAACTACAGTAGGATGAAGTTGATCTACCTAACAACTACAGTAGGATGAAGTTGATCTACCTAAGAACTAGAGTAGGATGAAGTTGATCCACATAACAACTACAGTAGGATGAAGTTGATCTACCTAACAACTACAGTAGGATGAAGTTTATCTACCTAACAACTAGAGTAGGATGAAGGTGATCTACCTAACAACTACAGTAGGATGAAGGGGATCTACCTAACAACTAGAGTAGGATGAAGGTGATCTACCTAGCAACTACAGTAGGATGAAGGTGATCTACCTAACAACTACAGTAGGATGAAGTTGATCTACCTAACAACTAGATTAGGATGAAGTTGATCTACCTAACAACTAGATTAGGATGAAGTTGATCTACCTAACAACTACAGTAGGATGAAGTTTATCTACCTAACAACTAGAGTAGGATGAAGGTGATCTACCTAACAACTACAGTAGGATGAAGGGGATCTACCTAACAACTAGAGTAGGATGAAGGTGATCTACCTAGCAACTACAGTAGGATGAAGGTGATCTACCTAACAACTACAGTAGGATGAAGGTGATCTACCTAACAACTAGATTAGGATGAAGTTGATCTACCTAACAACTACAGTAGCATGAAGTTGATCTACCTAACAACTACAGGAGGATGAAGTTGATCTACCTAACAACTACGGTAGGATGAAGGTGATCTACCTAACAACTACAGTAGGATGAAGGTGATCTACCTAACAACTAGAGTAGGATGAAGGTGATCTACCTAAAAACTACAGTAGGATGAAGTTGATCTACCTAACAACTACAGTAGGATGAAGTTGATCGACCTAACAACTACAGTAGGATGAAGTTGATCTATCTAACAACTACAGTAGGATGAAGTTGATCTACCTAACAACTACAGTAGGATGAAGTTGATCTCCCTAACAATTACAGTAGGATGAAGGTGATCTACCTAACAACTACAGTAGGATGAAGTTGATCTACCTAGCAACTACAGTAGGATGAAGGTGATCTACCTAACAACTAGATTAGGATGAAGTTGATCTACCTAACAACTACAGTAGCATGAAGTTGATCTACCTAACAACTACAGGAGGATGAAGTTGATCTACCTAACAACTACGGTAGGATGAAGGTGATCTACCTAACAACTACAGTAGGATGAGGGTGATCTACCTAACAACTAGAGTAGGATGAAGGTGATCTACCTAAAAACTACAGTAGGATGAAGTTGATCTACCTAACAACTACAGTAGGATGAAGTTGATCGACCTAACAACTACAGTAGGATGAAGTTGATCTATCTAACAACTACAGTAGGATGAAGTTGATCTACCTAACAACTACAGTAGGATGAAGTTGATCTCCCTAACAATTACAGTAGGATGAAGGTGATCTACCTAACAACTACAGTAGGATGAAGTTGATCTACCTAACAACTACAGTAGGATGAAGGTGATCTACCTAACAACTACAGTAGGATGAAGGTGATCTACCTAACAACTACAGTAGGATGAAGGTGATCTACCTAACAACTACAGTAGGATGAAGTTGATCTACCTAACAACTAGAGTAGGATGAAGTTGATCTACCTAACAACTACAGTAGGAAGAAGGTGATCTACCTAACAACTACAGTAGGATGAAGGTGATCTACCTAACAACTACAGTAGGATGAAGTTGATCTACCTAACAACTAAAGTAGGATGAAGTTGATCTACCTAACAACTAAAGTAGGATGAAGTTGATCTACCTAACAACTAGAGTAGGATGAAGTTGCTCTACCTAACAACTAGAGTAGGATGAAGTTGCTCTACCTAACAACTACAGTAGCATGAAGTTGATCTACCTAACAACTACAGCAGGATGAAGTTGATCTACCTAACAACTAAAGTAGGATGAATGTGATCTACCTAACAACTACAGTAGGATGAAGTTGATCTACCTAACAACTACAGTAGGAGGAAGTTGATCTACCTAACAACTACAGTAGGATGAAGTTGATCTACCTAACAACTACAGTAGGATGAAGTTGATCTACCTAACAACTACAGTAGGATGAAGTTGATCTACCTAACAACTACAGTAGGATGAAGTTGATCTACCTAACAACTAGATTAGGATGAAGTTGATCTACCTAACAACTAGATTAGGATGAAGTTGATCTACCTAACAACTACAGTAGGATGAAGTTTATCTACCTAACAACTAGAGTAGGATGAAGGTGATCTACCTAACAACTACAGTAGGATGAAGGGGATCTACCTAACAACTAGAGTAGGATGAAGGTGATCTACCTAGCAACTACAGTAGGATGAAGGTGATCTACCTAACAACTACAGTAGGATGAAGGTGATCTACCTAACAACTAGATTAGGATGAAGTTGATCTACCTAACAACTACAGTAGCATGAAGTTGATCTACCTAACAACTACAGGAGGATGAAGTTGATCTACCTAACAACTACGGTAGGATGAAGGTGATCTACCTAACAACTACAGTAGGATGAAGGTGATCTACCTAACAACTACAGTAGGATGAAGGTGATCTACCTAAAAACTACAGTAGGATGAAGTTGATCTACCTAACAACTACAGTAGGATGAAGTTGATCGACCTAACAACTACAGTAGGATGAAGTTGATCTATCTAACAACTACAGTAGGATGAAGTTGATCTACCTAACAACTACAGTAGGATGAAGTTGATCTCCCTAACAATTACAGTAGGATGAAGGTGATCTACCTAACAACTACAGTAGGATGAAGTTGATCTACCTAACAACTACAGTAAGATGAAGGTGATCTACCTAACAACTACAGTAGGATGAAGGTGATCTACCTAACAACTACAGTAGGATGAAGGTGATCTACCTAACAACTACAGTAGGATGAAGTTGATCTACCTAACAACTAGAGTAGGATGAAGTTGATCTACCTAACAACTACAGTAGGAAGAAGGTGATCTACCTAACAACTACAGTAGGATGAAGGTGATCTACCTAACAACTACAGTAGGATGAAGTTGATCTACCTAACAACTAAAGTAGGATGAAGTTGATCTACCTAACAACTAAAGTAGGATGAAGTTGATCTACCTAACAACTAGAGTAGGATGAAGTTGCTCTACCTAACAACTAGAGTAGGATGAAGTTGCTCTACCTAACAACTACAGTAGCATGAAGTTGATCTACCTAACAACTACAGTAGGATGAAGTTGATCTACCTAACAACTAAAGTAGGATGAATGTGATCTACCTAACAACTACAGTAGGATGAAGTTGATCTACCTAACAACTACAGTAGGATGAAGTTGATCTACCTAACAACTACAGTAGGATGAAGTTGATCTACCTAACAACTACAGTAGGATGAAGTTGATCTACCTAACAACTACAGTAGGATGAAGTTTATCTACCTAACAACTAGAGTAGGATGAAGGTGATCTACCTAACAACTACAGTAGGATGAAGGGGATCTACCTAACAACTAGAGTAGGATGAAGGTGATCTACCTAACAACTACAGTAGGATGAAGGTGATCTACCTAACAACTACAGTAGGATGAAGGTGATCTACCTAACAACTACAGTAGGATGAAGTTGATCTACCTAACAACTACAGTAGCATGAAGTTGATCTACCTAACAACTACAGTAGGATGAAGTTGATCTACCTAACAACTACAGTAGGATGAAGTTGATCGACCTAACAACTACAGTAGGATGAAGTTGATCTACCGAACAACTACAGTAGGATGAAGTTGATCTACCTAACAACTAAAGTAGGATGAAGTTGATCTACCTAACAACTACAGTAGGATGAAGTTGATCTACCTAACAACTACAGTAGGATGAAGTTGATCTACCTAAGAACTAGAGTAGGATGAAGTTGATC
The DNA here is from genome assembly GCF_029448725.1 of Salvelinus fontinalis. NCBI lineage: Eukaryota > Metazoa > Chordata > Actinopteri > Salmoniformes > Salmonidae > Salvelinus > Salvelinus fontinalis. The sequence goes on along the minus strand of NW_026600211.1, from coordinate 207,379 downwards.
CACATAACAACTACAGTAGGATGAAGTTGATCTACCTAACAACTACAGTAGGATGAAGTTTATCTACCTAACAACTAGAGTAGGATGAAGGTGATCTACCTAACAACTACAGTAGGATGAAGGGGATCTACCTAACAACTAGAGTAGGATGAAGGTGATCTACCTAGCAACTACAGTAGGATGAAGGTGATCTACCTAACAACTACAGTAGGATGAAGTTGATCTACCTAACAACTAGATTAGGATGAAGTTGATCTACCTAACAACTAGATTAGGATGAAGTTGATCTACCTAACAACTACAGTAGGATGAAGTTTATCTACCTAACAACTAGAGTAGGATGAAGGTGATCTACCTAACAACTACAGTAGGATGAAGGGGATCTACCTAACAACTAGAGTAGGATGAAGGTGATCTACCTAGCAACTACAGTAGGATGAAGGTGATCTACCTAACAACTACAGTAGGATGAAGGTGATCTACCTAACAACTAGATTAGGATGAAGTTGATCTACCTAACAACTACAGTAGCATGAAGTTGATCTACCTAACAACTACAGGAGGATGAAGTTGATCTACCTAACAACTACGGTAGGATGAAGGTGATCTACCTAACAACTACAGTAGGATGAAGGTGATCTACCTAACAACTAGAGTAGGATGAAGGTGATCTACCTAAAAACTACAGTAGGATGAAGTTGATCTACCTAACAACTACAGTAGGATGAAGTTGATCGACCTAACAACTACAGTAGGATGAAGTTGATCTATCTAACAACTACAGTAGGATGAAGTTGATCTACCTAACAACTACAGTAGGATGAAGTTGATCTCCCTAACAATTACAGTAGGATGAAGGTGATCTACCTAACAACTACAGTAGGATGAAGTTGATCTACCTAGCAACTACAGTAGGATGAAGGTGATCTACCTAACAACTAGATTAGGATGAAGTTGATCTACCTAACAACTACAGTAGCATGAAGTTGATCTACCTAACAACTACAGGAGGATGAAGTTGATCTACCTAACAACTACGGTAGGATGAAGGTGATCTACCTAACAACTACAGTAGGATGAAGGTGATCTACCTAACAACTAGAGTAGGATGAAGGTGATCTACCTAAAAACTACAGTAGGATGAAGTTGATCTACCTAACAACTACAGTAGGATGAAGTTGATCGACATAACAACTACAGTAGGATGAAGTTGATCTATCTAACAACTACAGTAGGATGAAGTTGATCTACCTAACAACTACAGTAGGATGAAGTTGATCTCCCTAACAATTACAGTAGGATGAAGGTGATCTACCTAACAACTACAGTAGGATGAAGTTGATCTACCTAACAACTACAGTAGGATGAAGGTGATCTACCTAACAACTACAGTAGGATGAAGGTGATCTACCTAACAACTACAGTAGGATGAAGGTGATCTACCTAACAACTACAGTAGGATGAAGTTGATCTACCTAACAACTAGAGTAGGATGAAGTTGATCTACCTAACAACTACAGTAGGAAGAAGGTGATCTACCTAACAACTACAGTAGGATGAAGGTGATCTACCTAACAACTACAGTAGGATGAAGGTGATCTACCTAACAACTACAGTAGGATGAAGTTGATCTACCTAACAACTAAAGTAGGATGAAGTTGATCTACCTAACAACTAAAGTAGGATGAAGTTGATCTACCTAACAACTAGAGTAGGATGAAGTTGCTCTACCTAACAACTAGAGTAGGATGAAGTTGCTCTACCTAACAACTACAGTAGCATGAAGTTGATCTACCTAACAACTACAGTAGGATGAAGTTGATCTACCTAACAACTAAAGTAGGATGAATGTGATCTACCTAACAACTACAGTAGGATGAAGTTGATCTACCTAACAACTACAGTAGGATGAAGTTGATCTACCTAACAACTACAGTAGGATGAAGTTGATCTACCTAACAACTACAGTAGGATGAAGTTGATCTACCTAACAACTACAGTAGGATGAAGTTTATCTACCTAACAACTAGAGTAGGATGAAGGTGATCTACCTAACAACTACAGTAGGATGAAGTTGATCTACCTAACAACTAGAGTAGGATGAAGGTGATCTACCTAACAACTACAGTAGGATGAAGGTGATGTACCTAACAACTACAGTAGGATGAAGTTGATCTACCTAACAACTACAGTAGGATGAAGTTGATCTACCTAACAACTACAGTACGATGAAGTTGATCTACCTAACAACTACAGTAGGATGAAGTTGATCTACCTAACAACTACAGTAGGATGAAGTTGATCGACCTAACAACTACAGTAGGATGAAGTTGATCTACCGAACAACTACAGTAGGATGAAGTTGATCTACCTAACAACTAAAGTAGGATGAAGTTGATCTACCTAACAACTACAGTAGGATGAAGTTGATCTACCTAACAACTACAGTAGGATGAAGTTGATCTACCTAAGAACTAGAGTAGGATGAAGTTGATCCACATAACAACTACAGTAGGATGAAGTTGATCTACCTAACAACTACAGTAGAATGAAGTTTATCTACCTAACAACTAGAGTAGGATGAAGGTGATCTACCTAACAACTACAGTAGGATGAAGGGGATCTACCTAACAACTAGAGTAGGATGAAGGTGATCTACCTAGCAACTACAGTAGGATGAAGGTGATCTACCTAACAACTACAGTAGGATGAAGTTGATCTACCTAACAACTAGATTAGGATGAAGTTGATCTACCTAACAACTAGATTAGGATGAAGTTGATCTACCTAACAACTACAGTAGGATGAAGTTTATCTACCTAACAACTAGAGTAGGATGAAGGTGATCTACCTAACAACTACAGTAGGATGAAGGGGATCTACCTAACAACTAGAGTAGGATGAAGGTGATCTACCTAGCAACTACAGTAGGATGAAGGTGATCTACCTAACAACTACAGTAGGATGAAGGTGATCTACCTAACAACTAGATTAGGATGAAGTTGATCTACCTAACAACTACAGTAGCATGAAGTTGATCTACCTAACAACTACAGGAGGATGAAGTTGATCTACCTAACAACTACGGTAGGATGAAGGTGATCTACCTAACAACTACAGTAGGATGAAGGTGATCTACCTAACAACTAGAGTAGGATGAAGGTGATCTACCTAAAAACTACAGTAGGATGAAGTTGATCTACCTAACAACTACAGTAGGATGAAGTTGATCGACCTAACAACTACAGTAGGATGAAGTTGATCTATCTAACAACTACAGTAGGATGAAGTTGATCTACCTAACAACTACAGTAGGATGAAGTTGATCTCCCTAACAATTACAGTAGGATGAAGGTGATCTACCTAACAACTACAGTAGGATGAAGTTGATCTACCTAGCAACTACAGTAGGATGAAGGTGATCTACCTAACAACTACAGTAGGATGAAGGTGATCTACCTAACAACTAGAGTAGGATGAAGTTGATCTACCTAACAACTACAGTAGGATGAAGTTGCTCTACCTAACAACTAGAGTAGGATGAAGTTGCTCTACCTAACAACTACAGTAGCATGAAGTTGATCTACCTAACAACTACAGTAGGATGAAGTTGATCTACCTAACAACTAAAGTAGGATGAATGTGATCTACCTAACAACTACAGTAGGATGAAGTTGATCTACCTAACAACTACAGTAGGATGAAGTTGATCTACCTAACAACTACAGTAGGATGAAGTTGATCTACCTAACAACTACAGTAGGATGAAGTTGATCTACCTAACAACTACAGTAGGATGAAGTTTATCTACCTAACAACTAGAGTAGGATGAAGGTGATCTACCTAACAACTACAGTAGGATGAAGTTGATCTACCTAACAACTAGAGTAGGATGAAGGTGATCTACCTAACAACTACAGTAGGATGAAGGTGATGTACCTAACAACTACAGTAGGATGAAGTTGATCTACCTAACAACTACAGTAGGATGAAGTTGATCTACCTAACAACTACAGTACGATGAAGTTGATCTACCTAACAACTACAGTAGGATGAAGTTGATCTACCTAACAACTACAGTAGGATGAAGTTGATCGACCTAACAACTACAGTAGGATGAAGTTGATCTACCGAACAACTACAGTAGGATGAAGTTGATCTACCTAACAACTAAAGTAGGATGAAGTTGATCTACCTAACAACTACAGTAGGATGAAGTTGATCTACCTAACAACTACAGTAGGATGAAGTTGATCTACCTAAGAACTAGAGTAGGATGAAGTTGATCCACATAACAACTACAGTAGGATGAAGTTGATCTACCTAACAACTACAGTAGAATGAAGTTTATCTACCTAACAACTAGAGTAGGATGAAGGTGATCTACCTAACAACTACAGTAGGATGAAGGGGATCTACCTAACAACTAGAGTAGGATGAAGGTGATCTACCTAGCAACTACAGTAGGATGAAGGTGATCTACCTAACAACTACAGTAGGATGAAGTTGATCTACCTAACAACTAGATTAGGATGAAGTTGATCTACCTAACAACTAGATTAGGATGAAGTTGATCTACCTAACAACTACAGTAGGATGAAGTTTATCTACCTAACAACTAGAGTAGGATGAAGGTGATCTACCTAACAACTACAGTAGGATGAAGGGGATCTACCTAACAACTAGAGTAGGATGAAGGTGATCTACCTAGCAACTACAGTAGGATGAAGGTGATCTACCTAACAACTACAGTAGGATGAAGGTGATCTACCTAACAACTAGATTAGGATGAAGTTGATCTACCTAACAACTACAGTAGCATGAAGTTGATCTACCTAACAACTACAGGAGGATGAAGTTGATCTACCTAACAACTACGGTAGGATGAAGGTGATCTACCTAACAACTACAGTAGGATGAAGGTGATCTACCTAACAACTAGAGTAGGATGAAGGTGATCTACCTAAAAACTACAGTAGGATGAAGTTGATCTACCTAACAACTACAGTAGGATGAAGTTGATCGACCTAACAACTACAGTAGGATGAAGTTGATCTATCTAACAACTACAGTAGGATGAAGTTGATCTACCTAACAACTACAGTAGGATGAAGTTGATCTCCCTAACAATTACAGTAGGATGAAGGTGATCTACCTAACAACTACAGTAGGATGAAGTTGATCTACCTAGCAACTACAGTAGGATGAAGGTGATCTACCTAACAACTACAGTAGGATGAAGGTGATCTACCTAACAACTAGAGTAGGATGAAGTTGATCTACCTAACAACTACAGTAGGAAGAAGGTGATCTACCTAACAACTACAGTAGGATGAAGGTGATCTACCTAACAACTACAGTAGGATGAAGTTGATCTACCTAACAACTAAAGTAGGATGAAGTTGATCTACCTAACAACTAGAGAAGGATGAAGTTGATCTACCTAACAACTAGAGTAGGATGAAGTTGCTCTACCTAACAACTAGAGTAGGATGAAGTTGCTCTACCTAACAACTACAGTAGCATGAAGTTGATCTACCTAACAACTACAGTAGGATGAAGTTGATCTACCTAACAACTAAAGTAGGATGAATGTGATCTACCTAACAACTACAGTAGGATGAAGTTGATCTACCTAACAACTACAGTAGGATGAAGTTGATCTACCTAACAACTACAGTAGGATGAAGTTGATCTACCTAACAACTACAGTAGGATGAAGTTTATCTACCTAACAACTAGAGTAGGATGAAGTTGATCGACCTAACAACTACAGTAGGATGAAGTTGATCTATCTAACAACTACAGTAGGATGAAGTTGATCTACCTAACAACTACAGTAGGATGAAGTTGATCTACCTAACAACTACAGTAGGATGAAGTTGATCTACCTAACAACTACAGTAGGATAAAGTTGATCTCCCTAACATCTACAGTAGGATGAAGGTGATCTACCTAACAACTAGAGTAGGATGAAGTTGATCGACCTAACAACTACAGTAGGATGAAGTTGATCTACCTAACAACTAAAGTAGGATGAAGTTGATCTACCTAACAACTACAGTAGGATGAAGTTGATCTACCTAACAACTACAGTATGAAGAGGTTGATCTACATAACAACTAGAGTAGGATGAGGTTGATCCACATAACAACTAGAGTAGAATGAAGTTGCTCTACCTAACAACTACAGTAGGATGAAGTTGATCTACCTAACAACTAAAGTAGGATGAAGTTGATCTACCTAACAACTAGAGAAGGATGAAGTTGATCTACCTAACAACTAGAGTAGGATGAAGTTGCTCTACCTAACAACTAGAGTAGGATGAAGTTGCTCTACCTAACAACTACAGTAGCATGAAGTTGATCTACCTAACAACTACAGTAGGATGAAGTTGATCTACCTAACAACTAAAGTAGGATGAATGTGATCTACCTAACAACTACAGTAGGATGAAGTTGATCTACCTAACAACTACAGTAGGATGAAGTTGATCTACCTAACAACTAGAGTAGGATGAAGTTTATCTACCTAACAACTAGAGTAGGATGAAGTTGATCGACCTAACAACTACAGTAGGATGAAGTTGATCTATCTAACAACTACAGTAGGATGAAGTTGATCTACCTAACAACTACAGTAGGATGAAGTTGATCTACCTAACAACTACAGTAGGATGAAGTTGATCTACCTAACAACTACAGTAGGATAAAGTTGATCTCCCTAACATCTACAGTAGGATGAAGGTGATCTACCTAACAACTAGAGTAGGATGAAGTTGATCGACCTAACAACTACAGTAGGATGAAGTTGATCTACCTAACAACTAAAGTAGGATGAAGTTGATCTACCTAACAACTACAGTAGGATGAAGTTGATCTACCTAACAACTACAGTAGGAAGAGGTTGATCTACATAACAACTAGAGTAGGATGAGGTTGATCCACATAACAACTAGAGTAGAATGAAGTTGCTCTACCTAACAACTAAAGTAGGATGAAGTTGATCTACCTAACAACTAGAGAAGGATGAAGTTGATCTACCTAACAACTAGAGTAGGATGAAGTTGCTCTACCTAACAACTAGAGTAGGATGAAGTTGCTCTACCTAACAACTACAGTAGCATGAAGTTGATCTACCTAACAACTACAGTAGGATGAAGTTGATCTACCTAACAACTAAAGTAGGATGAATGTGATCTACCTAACAACTACAGTAGGATGAAGTTGATCTACCTAACAACTACAGTAGGATGAAGTTGATCTACCTAACAACTACAGTAGGATGAAGTTGATCTAACAACTACAGTAGGATGAAGTTTATCTACCTAACAACTACAGTAGGATAAAGTTGATCTCCCTAACATCTACAGTAGGATGAAGGTGATCTACCTAACAACTAGAGTAGGATGAAGTTGATCGACCTAACAACTAAAGTAGGATGAAGTTGATCTACCTAACAACTACAGTAGGATGAAATTGATCTACCTAACAACTACAGTAGGAAGAGGTTGATCTACATAACAACTAGAGTAGGATGAGGTTGATCCACATAACAACTAGAGTAGAATGAAGTTACTCTACCTAACAACTAAAGTAGGATGAAGTTGATCTACCTAACAACTAGAGAAGGATGAAGTTGATCTACCTAACAACTAGAGTAGGATGAAGTTGCTCTACCTAACAACTACAGTAGGATGAAGTTGATCTACCTAACAACTACAGTAGGATGAAGTTTATCTACCTAACAACTAGAGTAGGATGAAGTTGATCTACCTAACAACTACAGTAGGATGAAGTTGATCTACCTAACAACTAGAGTAGGATGAAGGTGATCTACCTAACAACTACAGTAGGATGAAGGTGATGTACCTAACAACTACAGTAGGATGAAGTTGATCTACCTAAAAACTACAGTAGGATGAAGTTGATCTACCTAACAACTACAGTAGGATGAAGTTGATCTACCTAACAACTACAGTAGGATGAAGTTGATCTACCTAACAACTACAGTAGGATGAAGTTGATCGACCTAACAACTACAGTAGGATGAAGTTGATCTACCGAACAACTACAGTAGGATGAAGTTGATCTACCTAACAACTAAAGTAGGATGAAGTTGATCTACCTAACAACTACAGTAGGATGAAGTTGATCTACCTAACAACTACAGTAGGAAGAGGTTGATCTACATAACAACTAGAGTAGGATGAGGTTGATCCACATAACAACTAGAGTAGGATGAAGTTGCTCTACCTAACAACTAAAGGAGGACGAAGTTGATCTACCTAACAACTAGAGAAGGATGAAGTTGATCTACCTAACAACTAGAGTAGGATGAAGTTGCTCTACCTAACAACTAGAGTAGGATGAAGTTGCTCTACCTAACAACTACAGTAGCATGAAGTTGATCTACCTAACAACTACAGTAGGATGAAGTTGATCTACCTAACAACTAAAGTAGGATGAATGTGATCTACCTAACAACTACAGTAGGATGAAGTTGATCTACCTAACAACTACAGTAGGATGAAGTTGATCTACCTAACAACTACAGTAGGATGAAGTTGATCTACCTAACAACTACAGTAGGATGAAGTTTATCTACCTAACAACTCGAGTAGGATGAAGGTGATCTACCTAACAACTACAGTAGGATGAAGGGGATCTACCTAACAACTAGAGTAGGATGAAGGTGATCTACCTAGCAACTACAGTAGGATGAAGGTGATCTACCTAACAACTACAGTAGGATGAAGTTGATCTACCTAACAACTAGATTAGGATGAAGTTGATCTACCTAACAACTAGATTAGGATGAAGTTGATCTACCTAACAACTACAGTAGGATGAAGTTTATCTACCTAACAACTAGAGTAGGATGAAGGTGATCTACCTAACAACTACAGTAGGATGAAGGGGATCTACCTAACAACTAGAGTAGGATGAAGGTGAGCTACCTAACAACTACAGTAGGATGAAGGTGATCTACCTAACAACTAGAGTAGGATGAAGGTGATCTACCTAAAAACTACAGTAGGATGAAGTTGATCTACCTAACAACTACAGTAGGATGAAGTTGATCGACCTAACAACTACAGTAGGATGAAGTTGATCTATCTAACAACTACAGTAGGATGAAGTTGATCTACCTAACAACTACAGTAGGATGAAGTTGATCTCCCTAACAATTACAGTAGGATGAAGGTGATCTACCTAACAACTACAGTAGGATGAAGTTGATCTACCTAAAAACTACAGTAGGATGAAGGTGATCTACCTAACAACTACAGTAGGATGAAGGTGATCTACCTAACAACTACAGTAGGATGAAGGTGATCTACCTAACAACTACAGTAGGATGAAGTTGATCTACCTAACAACTAGAGTAGGATGAAGTTGATCTACCTAACAACTACAGTAGGAAGAAGGTGATCTACCTAACAACTACAGTAGGATGAAGGTGATCTACCTAACAACTACAGTAGGATGAAGTTGATCTACCTAACAACTAAAGTAGGATGAAGTTGATCTACCTAACAACTAGAGAAGGATGAAGTTGATCTACCTAACAACTAGAGTAGGATGAAGTTGCTCTACCTAACAACTAGAGTAGGATGAAGTTGCTCTACCTAACAACTACAGTAGCATGAAGTTGATCTACCTAACAACTACAGTAGGATGAAGTTGATCTACCTAACAACTAAAGTAGGATGAATGTGATCTACCTAACAACTACAGTAGGATGAAGTTGATCTACCTAACAACTACAGTAGGATGAAGTTGATCTACCTAACAACTACAGTAGGATGAAGTTGATCTACCTAACAACTACAGTAGGATGAAGTTTATCTACCTAACAACTAGAGTAGGATGAAGGTGATCTACCTAACAACTACAGTAGGATGAAGTTGATCTACCTAACAACTAGAGTAGGATGAAGGTGATCTACCTAACAACTACAGTAGGATGAAGGTGATGTACCTAACAACTACAGTAGGATGAAGTTGATCTACCTAACAACTACAGTAGGATGAAGTTGATCTACCTAACAACTACAGTACGATGAAGTTGATCTACCTAACAACTACAGTAGGATGAAGTTGATCTACCTAACAACTACAGTAGGATGAAGTTTATCTACCTAACAACTAGAGTAGGATGAAGGTGATCTACCTAACAACTACAGTAGGATGAAGGGGATCTACCTAACAACTAGAGTAGGATGAAGGTGATCTACCTAGCAACTACAGTAGGATGAAGGTGATCTACCTAACAACTACAGTAGGATGAAGTTGATCTACCTAACAACTAGATTAGGATGAAGTTGATCTACCTAACAACTAGATTAGGATGAAGTTGATCTACCTAACAACTACAGTAGGATGAAGTTTATCTACCTAACAACTAGAGTAGGATGAAGGTGATCTACCTAACAACTACAGTAGGATGAAGTTGATCTACCTAACAACTAGAGTAGGATGAAGGTGATATACCTAACAACTACAGTAGGATGAAGTTGATCTACCTAACAACTACAGTAGGATGAAGGTGATCTACCTAACAACTACAGTAGGATGAAGGTGATCTACCAAACAACTACAGTAGGATGAAGGTGATCTACCTAACAACTACAGTAGGATGAAGTTGATCTACCTAACAACTACAGTAGGATGAATGTGATCTACCTAACAACTACAGTAGGATGAAGGTGATCTACCTAACAACTACAGTAGGATGAAGGTGATCTACCAACCATTTTCAGTAGGATGAAGGTGATCTACCTAACAACTACAGTAGGATGAAGTTGATCTACCTAACAACTACAGTAGGATGAAGGTGATCTACCTAACAACTACAGTAGGATGAAGGTGATCTACCAACCGACTTCAGCAGGATGAAGTTGATCTACCTAACAACTACAGTAGGATGAAGTTGGTCTACCTATCAACTAGAGTAGGATGAAGTTGATCTACCTAACAACTACAGTAGGATGAAGGTGATCTACCTAACAACTACAGTAGCATTAAGTTGATCTACCTAACAACTACAGTAGGATGAAGTTGATCTACCTAACAACTAGAGTAGGATTAAGTTGATCGACCTAACAACTACAGTAGGATGAAGTTGATCTACCTAACAACTACAGTAGGATGAAGTTGATCTACATAACAACTAGAGTAGGATGAAGTTGCTCTACCTAACAACTACAGTAACATAATGTTGATCTACCTAACAACTAGAGTAGGATGAAGTTGATCTACCTAACAACTACAGTAGGATTAAGTTGATCTACCTAACAACTACAGTAGGATGAAGGTGATCTACCTAACAACTACAGTAGGATGAAGTTGATTTACCTAACAACTACAGTAGGATGACGTTCATCTACCTAACAACTAAAGTAGGATGGAGGTGATCTATCTAACAACTACAGTAGGATGAAGGTGATCTACCTAACAACTAAAGTAGGATGAAGGTGATCTACCTAACAACTACAGTAGGATGAAGGTGATCTACCTAACAACTACAGTAGGATGAAGGTGATCTACAAAACAACTAGAGTAGGATGAAGTTGATCTACCTAACAACTACAGTAGGATGAAGGTGATCTACCTAACAACTAAAGTAGGATGAAGATGATCTGCCTAACAACTACAGTAGGATGAAGTTGATCTACCTAACAACTACAGTAGGATGAAGGTGATCTACCAACCAACTTCAGTAGGATGAAGGTGATCTACCTAACAACTACAGTAGGATGAAGTTGATCTACCTAACAACTACACTAGGATGAAGTTGATCGACCTAACAACTACAGTAGGATGAAGGTGATCGACCTAACAACTAGAGTAGGATGAAGGTGATCTACCTAACAACTACAGTAGCATTAAGTTGATCTACCTAACAACTACAGTAGGATGAAGTTGATCTACCTAACAACTAGAGTAGGATTAAGTTGATCTACCTAACAACTACAGTAGGATGAAGGGGATCTACCTAACAACTAGAGTAGGATGAAGGTGATCTACCTAACAACTACAGTAGGATGAAGGTGATCTACCTAACAACTACAGTAGGATGAAGGTGATCTACCTAACAACTAGAGTAGGATGAAGTTGATCTACCTAACAACTACAGTAGCATGAAGTTGATCTACCTAACAACTAGAGTAGGATGAAGTTGATCTACCTAACAACTAGAGTAGGATGAAGGTGATCTACCTAACAACTACAGTAGCATTAAGTTGATCTACCTAACAACTACAGTAGGATGAAGTTGATCTACCTAACAACTAGAGTAGGATTAAGTTGATCTACCTAACAACTACAGTAGGATGAAGTTGATCTACCTAACAACTAGAGTAGGATGAAGTTGATCTACATAACAACTAGAGTAGGATGAAGTTGATCTACATAACAACTAGAGTAACATAATGTTGATCTACCTAACAACTACAGTAGTATGAAGTTGATCTACCTAACAACTACAGTAGCATGAAGTTGATCTACCTAACAACTACAGTAGGATGAAGTTGATCTATCTAACAACTACAGTAGGATGAAGTTGATCTACCTAACAACTACAGTAGGATGAAGTTGATCTCCCTAACAATTACAGTAGGATGAAGGTGATCTACCTAACAACTACAGTAGGATGAAGTTGATCTACCTAAAAACTACAGTAGGATGAAGGTGATCTACCTAACAACTACAGTAGGATGAAGGTGATCTACCTAACAACTACAGTAGGATGAAGGTGATCTACCTAACAACTACAGTAGGATGAAGTTGATCTACCTAACAACTAGAGTAGGATGAAGTTGATCTACCTAACAACTACAGTAGGAAGAAGGTGATCTACCTAACAACTACAGTAGGATGAAGGTGATCTACCTAACAACTACAGTAGGATGAAGTTGATCTACCTAACAACTAAAGTAGGATGAAGTTGATCTACCTAACAACTAGAGAAGGATGAAGTTGATCTACCTAACAACTAGAGTAGGATGAAGTTGCTCTACCTAACAACTAGAGTAGGATGAAGTTGCTCTACCTAACAACTACAGTAGCATGAAGTTGATCTACCTAACAACTACAGTAGGATGAAGTTGATCTACCTAACAACTAAAGTAGGATGAATGTGATCTACCTAACAACTACAGTAGGATGAAGTTGATCTACCTAACAACTACAGTAGGATGAAGTTGATCTACCTAACAACTACAGTAGGATGAAGTTGATCTACCTAACAACTACAGTAGGATGAAGTTTATCTACCTAACAACTAGAGTAGGATGAAGGTGATCTACCTAACAACTACAGTAGGATGAAGTTGATCTACCTAACAACTAGAGTAGGATGAAGGTGATCTACCTAACAACTACAGTAGGATGAAGGTGATGTACCTAACAACTACAGTAGGATGAAGTTGATCTACCTAACAACTACAGTAGGATGAAGTTGATCTACCTAACAACTACAGTACGATGAAGTTGATCTACCTAACAACTACAGTAGGATGAAGTTGATCTACCTAACAACTACAGTAGGATGAAGTTTATCTACCTAACAACTAGAGTAGGATGAAGGTGATCTACCTAACAACTACAGTAGGATGAAGGGGATCTACCTAACAACTAGAGTAGGATGAAGGTGATCTACCTAGCAACTACAGTAGGATGAAGGTGATCTACCTAACAACTACAGTAGGATGAAGTTGATCTACCTAACAACTAGATTAGGATGAAGTTGATCTACCTAACAACTAGATTAGGATGAAGTTGATCTACCTAACAACTACAGTAGGATGAAGTTTATCTACCTAACAACTAGAGTAGGATGAAGGTGATCTACCTAACAACTACAGTAGGATGAAGTTGATCTACCTAACAACTAGAGTAGGATGAAGGTGATATACCTAACAACTACAGTAGGATGAAGTTGATCTACCTAACAACTACAGTAGGATGAAGGTGATCTACCTAACAACTACAGTAGGATGAAGGTGATCTACCAAACAACTACAGTAGGATGAAGGTGATCTACCTAACAACTACAGTAGGATGAAGTTGATCTACCTAACAACTACAGTAGGATGAATGTGATCTACCTAACAACTACAGTAGGATGAAGGTGATCTACCTAACAACTACAGTAGGATGAAGGTGATCTACCAACCATTTTCAGTAGGATGAAGGTGATCTACCTAACAACTACAGTAGGATGAAGTTGATCTACCTAACAACTACAGTAGGATGAAGGTGATCTACCTAACAACTACAGTAGGATGAAGGTGATCTACCAACCAACTTCAGCAGGATGAAGTTGATCTACCTAACAACTACAGTAGGATGAAGTTGGTCTACCTATCAACTAGAGTAGGATGAAGTTGATCTACCTAACAACTACAGTAGGATGAAGGTGATCTACCTAACAACTACAGTAGCATTAAGTTGATCTACCTAACAACTACAGTAGGATGAAGTTGATCTACCTAACAACTAGAGTAGGATTAAGTTGATCGACCTAACAACTACAGTAGGATGAAGTTGATCTACCTAACAACTACAGTAGGATGAAGTTGATCTACATAACAACTAGAGTAGGATGAAGTTGCTCTACCTAACAACTACAGTAACATAATGTTGATCTACCTAACAACTAGAGTAGGATGAAGTTGATCTACCTAACAACTACAGTAGGATTAAGTTGATCTACCTAACAACTACAGTAGGATGAAGGTGATCTACCTAACAACTACAGTAGGATGAAGTTGATTTACCTAACAACTACAGTAGGATGACGTTCATCTACCTAACAACTAAAGTAGGATGGAGGTGATCTATCTAACAACTACAGTAGGATGAAGGTGATCTACCTAACAACTAAAGTAGGATGAAGGTGATCTACCTAACAACTACAGTAGGATGAAGGTGATCTACCTAACAACTACAGTAGGATGAAGGTGATCTACAAAACAACTAGAGTAGGATGAAGTTGATCTACCTAACAACTACAGTAGGATGAAGGTGATCTACCTAACAACTAAAGTAGGATGAAGATGATCTGCCTAACAACTACAGTAGGATGAAGTTGATCTACCTAACAACTACAGTAGGATGAAGGTGATCTACCAACCAACTTCAGTAGGATGAAGGTGATCTACCTAACAACTACAGTAGGATGAAGTTGATCTACCTAACAACTACACTAGGATGAAGTTGATCGACCTAACAACTACAGTAGGATGAAGGTGATCGACCTAACAACTAGAGTAGGATGAAGGTGATCTACCTAACAACTACAGTAGCATTAAGTTGATCTACCTAACAACTACAGTAGGATGAAGTTGATCTACCTAACAACTAGAGTAGGATTAAGTTGATCTACCTAACAACTACAGTAGGATGAAGGGGATCTACCTAACAACTAGAGTAGGATGAAGGTGATCTACCTAACAACTACAGTAGGATGAAGGTGATCTACCTAACAACTACAGTAGGATGAAGGTGATCTACCTAACAACTAGAGTAGGATGAAGTTGATCTACCTAACAACTACAGTAGCATGAAGTTGATCTACCTAACAACTAGAGTAGGATGAAGTTGATCTACCTAACAACTAGAGTAGGATGAAGGTGATCTACCTAACAACTACAGTAGCATTAAGTTGATCTACCTAACAACTACAGTAGGATGAAGTTGATCTACCTAACAACTAGAGTAGGATTAAGTTGATCTACCTAACAACTACAGTAGGATGAAGTTGATCTACCTAACAACTAGAGTAGGATGAAGTTGATCTACATAACAACTAGAGTAGGATGAAGTTGATCTACATAACAACTAGAGTAACATAATGTTGATCTACCTAACAACTACAGTAGTATGAAGTTGATCTACCTAACAACTACAGTAGCATGAAGTTGATCTACCTAACAACTACAGTAGGATGAAGTTGATCTACCTAACAACTAAAGTAGGATGAATGTGATCTACCTAACAACTACAGTAGGATGAAGTTGATCTACCTAACAACTACAGTAGGATGAAGTTGATCTACCTAACAACTAAAGTAGGATGAAGTTGATCTACCTAACAACTACAGTAGGATGAAATTGATCTACCTAACAACTACAGTAGCATGAAGTTGATCTACCTAACAACTACAGTAGAATGAAGTTGATCTACTTAACAACTACAGTAGGATGAAGTTGATCTACCTAACAACTACAGTAGGATGAAGTTGATCTACCTAACAACTACAGTAGGATGAAGTTTATCTACCTAACAACTAGAGTAGGATGAAGTTGCTCTACCTAACAACTACAGTAGGATGAAGTTGATCTACCTAACAACTAAAGTAGGATGAATGTGATCTACCTAACAACTACAGTAGGATGAAGTTGATCTACCTAACAACTACAGTAGGATGAAGTTGATCTACCTAACAACTACAGTAGGATGAAGTTGATCTACCTAACAACTACAGTAGGATGAAGTTTATCTACCTAACAACTAGAGTAGGATGAAGTTGCTCTACCTAACAACTACAGTAGGATGAAGTTGATCTACCTAACAACTAGAGTAGGATGAAGGTGATCTACCTAACAACTACAGTAGGATGAAGGTGATGTACCTAACAACTACAGTAGGATGAAGTTGATCTACCTAACAACTACAGTAGGATGAAGTTGATCTACCTAACAACTACAGTAGGATGAAGTCGATCTACCTAACAACTACAGTAGGATGAAGTTGATCTACCTAACAACTACAGTAGGATGAAGTTGATCGACCTAACAACTACAGTAGGATGAAGTTGATCTACCGAACAACTACAGTAGGATGAAGTTGATCTACCTAACAACTAAAGTTTGATGAAGTTGATCTACCTAACAACTACAGTAGGAGGAAGTTGATCTACCTAACAACTACAGTAGGAAGAGGTTGATCTACATAACAACTAGAGTAGGATGAGGTTGATCCACATAACAACTAGAGTAGGATGAAGTTGCTCTACCTAACAACTAAAGGAGGACGAAGTTGATCTACCTAACAACTAGAGAAGGATGAAGTTGATCTACCTAACAACTAGAGTAGGATGAAGTTGCTCTACCTAACAACTAGAGTAGGATGAAGTTGCTCTACCTAACAACTACAGTAGCATGAAGTTGATCTACCTAACAACTACAGTAGGATGAAGTTGATCTACCTAACAACTACAGTAGGATGAAGTTGATCTACCTAACAACTACAGTAGGATGAAGTTGATCTACCTAACAACTACAGTAGGATGAAGTTTATCTACCTAACAACTAGAGTAGGATGAAGATGATCTACCTAACAACTACAGTAGGATGAAGGGGATCTACCTAACAACTAGAGTAGGATGAAGGTGATCTACCTAGCAACTACAGTAGGATGAAGGTGATCTACCTAACAACTACAGTAGGATGAAGTTGATCAACCTAACAACTACAGTAGGATGAAGTTGATCTACCTAACAACTACAGTAGGATGAAGTTGATCTACCTAACAACTACAGTAGGATGAAGTTGATCTACCTAACAACTACAGTAGGATGAAGTTGATCTACCTAACAACTACATTAGGATGAAGGTGATCTACCTAACAACTACAGTAGCATGAAGGTGATCTACCTAACAACTACAGTAGGATGAAGGTGATCTACCAAACAACTACAGGAGGATGAAGATGATCGACCTAACAACTATAGTAGGATGAAGGTGATCTACCTAACAACTACAGTAGGATGAAGGTGATCTACCTAACAACTAGAGTAGGATGAAGTTGATCTACCTAACAACTACAGTAGCATGAAGTTGATCTACCTAACAACTAGAGTAGGATGAAGTTGATCTACCTAACAACTAGAGTAGGATGAAGGTGATCTACCTAACAACTACAGTAGCATTAAGTTGATCTACCTAACAACTACAGTAGGATGAAGTTGATCTACCTAACAACTAGAGTAGGATTAAGTTGATCTACCTAACAACTACAGTAGGATGAAGTTGATCTACCTAACAACTAGAGTAGGATGAAGTTGATCTACATAACAACTAGAGTAGGATGAAGTTGATCTACATAACAACTAGAGTAACATAATGTTGATCTACCTAACAACTACAGTAGGATGAAGTTGATCTACCTAACAACTACAGTAGCATGAAGTTGATCTACCTAACAACTACAGTAGGATGAAGTTGATCTACCTAACAACTAAAGTAGGATGAATGTGATCTACCTAACAACTACAGTAGGATGAAGTTGATCTACCTAACAACTACAGTAGGATGAAGTTGATCTACCTAACAACTACAGTAGGATGAAGTTGATCTACCTAACAACTACAGTAGGATGAAGTTTATCTACCTAACAACTACAGTAGGATAAAGTTGATCTCCCTAACATCTACAGTAGGATGAAGGTGATCTACCTAACAACTAGAGTAGGATGAAGTTGATCGACCTAACAACTACAGTAGGATGAAGTTGATCTACCTAACAACTAAAGTAGGATGAAGTTGATCTACCTAACAACTACAGTAGGATGAAATTGATCTACCTAACAACTACAGTAGCATGAAGTTGATCTACCTAACAACTACAGTAGGATGAAGTTGATCTACCTAACAACTAAAGTAGGATGAATGTGATCTACCTAACAACTACAGTAGGATGAAGTTGATCTACCTAACAACTACAGTAGGATGAAGTTGATCTACCTAACAACTACAGTAGGATGAAGTTGATCTACCTAACAACTACAGTAGGATGAAGTTGATCTACCTAACAACTACAGTAGGATGAAGTTGATCTACCTAACAACAACAGTAGGATGAAGTTGATCTACCGAACAACTACAGTAGGATGAAGTTGATCTACCTAACAACTAAAGTAGGATGAAGTTGATCTACCTAACAACTACAGTAGGATGAAGTTGATCTACCTAACAACTACAGTAGGAAGAGGTTGATCTACATAACAACTAGAGTAGGATGAGGTTGATCCACATAACAACTAGAGTAGGATGAAGTTGCTCTACCTAACAACTAAAGGAGGACGAAGTTGATCTACCTAACAACTAGAGAAGGATGAAGTTGATCTACCTAACAACTAGAGTAGGATGAAGTTGATCTACCTAACAACTACATTAGGATGAAGGTGATCTACCTAACAACTACAGTAGCATGAAGGTGATCTACCTAACAACTACAGTAGGATGAAGGTGATCTACCAAACAACTACAGGAGGATGAAGATGATCGACCTAACAACTATAGTAGGATGAAGGTGATCTACCTAACAACTACAGTAGGATGAAGGTGATCTACCTAACAACTAGAGTAGGATGAAGTTGATCTACCTAACAACTACAGTAGCATGAAGTTGATCTACCTAACAACTAGAGTAGGATGAAGTTGATCTACCTAACAACTAGAGTAGGATGAAGGTGATCTACCTAACAACTACAGTAGCATTAAGTTGATCTACCTAACAACTACAGTAGGATGAAGTTGATCTACCTAACAACTAGAGTAGGATTAAGTTGATCTACCTAACAACTACAGTAGGATGAAGTTGATCTACCTAACAACTAGAGTAGGATGAAGTTGATCTACATAACAACTAGAGTAGGATGAAGTTGATCTACATAACAACTAGAGTAACATAATGTTGATCTACCTAACAACTACAGTAGGATGAAGTTGATCTACCTAACAACTACAGTAGCATGAAGTTGATCTACCTAACAACTACAGTAGGATGAAGTTTATCTACCTAACAACTACAGTAGGATAAAGTTGATCTCCCTAACATCTACAGTAGGATGAAGGTGATCTACCTAACAACTAGAGTAGGATGAAGTTGATCTACCTAACAACTACAGTAGCATGAAGTTGATCTACCTAACAACTAGAGTAGGATGAAGTTGATCTACCTAACAACTAGAGTAGGATGAAGGTGATCTACCTAACAACTACAGTAGCATTAAGTTGATCTACCTAACAACTACAGTAGGATGAAGTTGATCTACCTAACAACTAGAGTAGGATTAAGTTGATCTACCTAACAACTACAGTAGGATGAAGTTGATCTACCTAACAACTAGAGTAGGATGAAGTTGATCTACATAACAACTAGAGTAGGATGAAGTTGATCTACATAACAACTAGAGTAACATAATGTTGATCTACCTAACAACTACAGTAGGATGAAGTTGATCTACCTAACAACTACAGTAGCATGAAGTTGATCTACCTAACAACTACAGTAGGATGAAGTTGATCTACCTAACAACTAAAGTAGGATGAATGTGATCTACCTAACAACTACAGTAGGATGAAGTTGATCTACCTAACAACTACAGTAGGATGAAGTTGATCTACCTAACAACTACAGTAGGATGAAGTTGATCTACCTAACAACTACAGTAGGATGAAGTTTATCTACCTAACAACTACAGTAGGATAAAGTTGATCTCCCTAACATCTACAGTAGGATGAAGGTGATCTACCTAACAACTAGAGTAGGATGAAGTTGATCGACCTAACAACTACAGTAGGATGAAGTTGATCTACCTAACAACTAAAGTAGGATGAAGTTGATCTACCTAACAACTACAGTAGGATGAAATTGATCTACCTAACAACTACAGTAGCATGAAGTTGATCTACCTAACAACTACAGTAGGATGAAGTTGATCTACCTAACAACTAAAGTAGGATGAATGTGATCTACCTAACAACTACAGTAGGATGAAGTTGATCTACCTAACAACTACAGTAGGATGAAGTTGATCTACCTAACAACTACAGTAGGATGAAGTTGATCTACCTAACAACTACAGTAGGATGAAGTTGATCTACCTAACAACTACAGTAGGATGAAGTTGATCTACCTAACAACAACAGTAGGATGAAGTTGATCTACCGAACAACTACAGTAGGATGAAGTTGATCTACCTAACAACTAAAGTAGGATGAAGTTGATCTACCTAACAACTACAGTAGGATGAAGTTGATCTACCTAACAACTACAGTAGGAAGAGGTTGATCTACATAACAACTAGAGTAGGATGAGGTTGATCCACATAACAACTAGAGTAGGATGAAGTTGCTCTACCTAACAACTAAAGGAGGACGAAGTTGATCTACCTAACAACTAGAGAAGGATGAAGTTGATCTACCTAACAACTAGAGTAGGATGAAGTTGATCTACCTAACAACTACATTAGGATGAAGGTGATCTACCTAACAACTACAGTAGCATGAAGGTGATCTACCTAACAACTACAGTAGGATGAAGGTGATCTACCAAACAACTACAGGAGGATGAAGATGATCGACCTAACAACTATAGTAG
This sequence comes from Salvelinus fontinalis, assembly GCF_029448725.1. NCBI lineage: Eukaryota > Metazoa > Chordata > Actinopteri > Salmoniformes > Salmonidae > Salvelinus > Salvelinus fontinalis. Next base: position 185,988 of record NW_026600211.1, on the reverse strand, counting down.
GATGAAGGTGATCTACCTAACAACTACAGTAGGATGAAGGTGATCTACCTAACAACTAGAGTAGGATGAAGTTGATCTACCTAACAACTACAGTAGCATGAAGTTGATCTACCTAACAACTAGAGTAGGATGAAGTTGATCTACCTAACAACTAGAGTAGGATGAAGGTGATCTACCTAACAACTACAGTAGCATTAAGTTGATCTACCTAACAACTACAGTAGGATGAAGTTGATCTACCTAACAACTAGAGTAGGATTAAGTTGATCTACCTAACAACTACAGTAGGATGAAGTTGATCTACCTAACAACTAGAGTAGGATGAAGTTGATCTACATAACAACTAGAGTAGGATGAAGTTGATCTACATAACAACTAGAGTAACATAATGTTGATCTACCTAACAACTACAGTAGGATGAAGTTGATCTACCTAACAACTACAGTAGCATGAAGTTGATCTACCTAACAACTACAGTAGGATGAAGTTGATCTACCTAACAACTAAAGTAGGATGAATGTGATCTACCTAACAACTACAGTAGGATGAAGTTGATCTACCTAACAACTACAGTAGGATGAAGTTGATCTACCTAACAACTACAGTAGGATGAAGTTGATCTACCTAACAACTACAGTAGGATGAAGTTTATCTACCTAACAACTACAGTAGGATAAAGTTGATCTCCCTAACATCTACAGTAGGATGAAGGTGATCTACCTAACAACTAGAGTAGGATGAAGTTGATCGACCTAACAACTACAGTAGGATGAAGTTGATCTACCTAACAACTAAAGTAGGATGAAGTTGATCTACCTAACAACTACAGTAGGATGAAATTGATCTACCTAACAACTACAGTAGCATGAAGTTGATCTACCTAACAACTACAGTAGGATGAAGTTGATCTACCTAACAACTAAAGTAGGATGAATGTGATCTACCTAACAACTACAGTAGGATGAAGTTGATCTACCTAACAACTACAGTAGGATGAATTTGATCTACCTAACAACTACAGTAGGATGAAGTTTATCTACCTAACAACTAGAGTAGGATGAAGTTGCTCTACCTAACAACTACAGTAGGATGAAGTTGATCTACATAACAACTAGAGTAGGGTGAAGGTGATCTACCTAACAACTACAGTAGGATGAAGGTGATGTACCTAACAACTACAGTAGGATGAAGTTGATCTACCTAACAACTACAGTAGGATGAAGTTGATCTACCTAACAACTACAGTAGGATGAAGTTGATCTACCTAACAACTACAGTAGGATGAAGTTGATCTACCTAACAACTACAGTAGGATGAAGTTCATCGACCTAACAACTACAGTAGGATGAAGTTGATCTACCGAACAACTACAGTAGGATGAAGTTGATCTACCTAACAACTAAAGTAGGATGAAGTTGATCTACCTAACAACTACAGTAGGATGAAGTTGATCTACCTAACAACTAGAGTAGGATGAAGTTGCTCTACCTAACAACTAGAGTAGGATGAAGTTGCTCTACCTAACAACTACAGTAGCATGAAGTTGATCTACCTAACAACTACAGTAGGATGAAGTTGATCTACCTAACAACTAAAGTAGGATGAATGTGATCTACCTAACAACTACAGTAGGATGAAGTTGATCTACCTAACAACTACAGTAGGATGAAGTTGATCTACCTAACAACTACAGTAGGATGAAGTTGATCTACCTAACAACTACAGTAGGATGAAGTTTATCTACCTAACAACTAGAGTAGGATGAAGATGATCTACCTAACAACTACAGTAGGATGAAGGGGATCTACCTAACAACTAGAGTAGGATGAAGGTGATCTACCTAGCAACTACAGTAGGATGAAGGTGATCTACCTAACAACTACAGTAGGATGAAGTTGATCAACCTAACAACTACAGTAGGATGAAGTTGATCTACCTAACAACTACAGTAGGATGAAGTTGATCTACCTAACAACTACAGTAGGATGAAGTTGATCTACCTAACAACTACAGTAGGATGAAGTTGATCTACCTAACAACTACATTAGGATGAAGGTGATCTACCTAACAACTACAGTAGCATGAAGGTGATCTACCTAACAACTACAGTAGGATGAAGGTGATCTACCAAACAACTACAGGAGGATGAAGATGATCGACCTAACAACTATAGTAGGATGAAGGTTATCTACCTAACAACTAAAGTAGGATGAAGTTGATCTACCTAACATCTACAGTAGGATGAAGGTGATCTACCTAACAACTAGAGTAGGATGAAGTTGATCGACCTAACAACTACAGTAGGATGAAGTTGATCTACCTAACAACTAGAGTAGGATGAAGGTGATCTACCTAACAACTACAGTAGGATGAAGTTGATCTACCTAACAACTAGAGTAGGATGAAGTTGCTCTACCTAACAACTACAGTAGCATGAAGTTGATCTACCTAACAACTACAGTTGGATGAAGTTGATCTACCTAACAACTAAAGTAGGATGAAGGTGATCTACCTAACAACTACAGTAGGATGAAGTTGATCTACCTAACAACTACAGTAGGATGAAGGTGATCTACCTAACAACTACAGTAGGATGAAGTTGGTCTACCTAACAACTACAGTAGGATGAAGTTGATCTACCTAACAACTACAGTAGGATGAAGTTGATCTACCTAACAACTACAGTAGGATGAAGTTGATCTACCTAAAAAACTACAGTAGATTGAAGTTGATCTACCTAACAACTACAGTAGGATGAAGTTGATCTACCTAACAACTAAAGTAGGATGAAGGTGATCTACCTAACAACTACAGTAGGATGAAGTTGATCTACCTAACAACTAGAGTAGGATGAAGGTCATATACCTAACAATTACAGTAGGATGAAGTTGATCTACCTAACAACTACAGTAGGATGAAGGTGATCTACCTAACAACTACAGTAGGATGAAGGTGATCTACCTAACAACTACAGTAGGATGAAGGTGATCTACCTAACAACTACAGTAGGATGAAGGTGATCTACCTAACAACTACAGTAGGATGAAGTTGATCTACCTAACAACTACAGTAGGATAAATGTGATCTACCTAACAACTAGAGTAGGATGAAGTTGATCTACCTAACAACTACATTAGGATGAAGGTGATCTACCTAACAACTACAGTAGCATGAAGGTGATCTACCTAACAACTACAGTAGGATGAAGGTGATCTACCAAACAACTACAGGAGGATGAAGATGATCGACCTAACAACTATAGTAGGATGAAGGTGATCTACCTAACAACTACAGTAGGATGAAGGTGATCTACCTAACAACTAGAGTAGGATGAAGTTGATCTACCTAACAACTACAGTAGCATGAAGTTGATCTACCTAACAACTAGAGTAGGATGAAGTTGATCTACCTAACAACTAGAGTAGGATGAAGGTGATCTACCTAACAACTACAGTAGCATTAAGTTGATCTACCTAACAACTACAGTAGGATGAAGTTGATCTACCTAACAACTAGAGTAGGATTAAGTTGATCTACCTAACAACTACAGTAGGATGAAGTTGATCTACCTAACAACTAGAGTAGGATGAAGTTGATCTACATAACAACTAGAGTAGGATGAAGTTGATCTACATAACAACTAGAGTAACATAATGTTGATCTACCTAACAACTACAGTAGGATGAAGTTGATCTACCTAACAACTACAGTAGCATGAAGTTGATCTACCTAACAACTACAGTAGGATGAAGTTGATCTACCTAACAACTAAAGTAGGATGAATGTGATCTACCTAACAACTACAGTAGGATGAAGTTGATCTACCTAACAACTACAGTAGGATGAAGTTGATCTACCTAACAACTACAGTAGGATGAAGTTGATCTACCTAACAACTACAGTAGGATGAAGTTTATCTACCTAACAACTACAGTAGGATAAAGTTGATCTCCCTAACATCTACAGTAGGATGAAGGTGATCTACCTAACAACTAGAGTAGGATGAAGTTGATCGACCTAACAACTACAGTAGGATGAAGTTGATCTACCTAACAACTAAAGTAGGATGAAGTTGATCTACCTAACAACTACAGTAGGATGAAATTGATCTACCTAACAACTACAGTAGCATGAAGTTGATCTACCTAACAACTACAGTAGGATGAAGTTGATCTACCTAACAACTAAAGTAGGATGAATGTGATCTACCTAACAACTACAGTAGGATGAAGTTGATCTACCTAACAACTACAGTAGGATGAATTTGATCTACCTAACAACTACAGTAGGATGAAGTTTATCTACCTAACAACTAGAGTAGGATGAAGTTGCTCTACCTAACAACTACAGTAGGATGAAGTTGATCTACATAACAACTAGAGTAGGGTGAAGGTGATCTACCTAACAACTACAGTAGGATGAAGGTGATGTACCTAACAACTACAGTAGGATGAAGTTGATCTACCTAACAACTACAGTAGGATGAAGTTGATCTACCTAACAACTACAGTAGGATGAAGTTGATCTACCTAACAACTACAGTAGGATGAAGTTGATCTACCTAACAACTACAGTAGGATGAAGTTCATCGACCTAACAACTACAGTAGGATGAAGTTGATCTACCGAACAACTACAGTAGGATGAAGTTGATCTACCTAACAACTAAAGTAGGATGAAGGTGATCTACCTAACAACTACAGTAGGATGAAGTTGATCTACCTAACAACTACAGTAGGAAGAGGTTGATCTACATAACAACTAGAGTAGGATGAGGTTGATCCACATAACAACTAGAGTAGGATGAAGTTGCTCTACCTAACAACTAAAGGAGGACGAAGTTGATCTACCTAACAACTAGAGAAGGATGAAGTTGATCTACCTAACAACTAGAGTAGGATGAAGTTGCTCTACCTAACAACTAGAGTAGGATGAAGTTGCTCTACCTAACAACTACAGTAGCATGAAGTTGATCTACCTAACAACTACAGTAGGATGAAGTTGATCTACCTAACAACTAAAGTAGGATGAATGTGATCTACCTAACAACTACAGTAGGATGAAGTTGATCTACCTAACAACTACAGTAGGATGAAGTTGATCTACCTAACAACTACAGTAGGATGAAGTTGATCTACCTAACAACTACAGTAGGATGAAGTTTATCTACCTAACAACTAGAGTAGGATGAAGATGATCTACCTAACAACTACAGTAGGATGAAGGGGATCTACCTAACAACTAGAGTAGGATGAAGGTGATCTACCTAGCAACTACAGTAGGATGAAGGTGATCTACCTAACAACTACAGTAGGATGAAGTTGATCAACCTAACAACTACAGTAGGATGAAGTTGATCTACCTAACAACTACAGTAGGATGAAGTTGATCTACCTAACAACTACAGTAGGATGAAGTTGATCTACCTAACAACTACAGTAGGATGAAGTTGATCTACCTAACAACTACATTAGGATGAAGGTGATCTACCTAACAACTACAGTAGCATGAAGGTGATCTACCTAACAACTACAGTAGGATGAAGGTGATCTACCAAACAACTACAGGAGGATGAAGATGATCGACCTAACAACTATAGTAGGATGAAGGTTATCTACCTAACAACTAAAGTAGGATGAAGTTGATCTACCTAACATCTACAGTAGGATGAAGGTGATCTACCTAACAACTAGAGTAGGATGAAGTTGATCGACCTAACAACTACAGTTGGATGAAGTTGATCTACCTAACAACTAAAGTAGGATGAAGGTGATCTACCTAACAACTACAGTAGGATGAAGTTGATCTACCTAACAACTACAGTAGGATGAAGGTGATCTACCTAACAACTACAGTAGGATGAAGTTGGTCTACCTAACAACTACAGTAGGATGAAGTTGATCTACCTAACAACTACAGTAGGATGAAGTTGATCTACCTAACAACTACAGTAGGATGAAGTTGATCTACCTAAAAAACTACAGTAGATTGAAGTTGATCTACCTAACAACTACAGTAGGATGAAGTTGATCTACCTAACAACTAAAGTAGGATGAAGGTGATCTACCTAACAACTACAGTAGGATGAAGTTGATCTACCTAACAACTAGAGTAGGATGAAGGTGATATACCTAACAATTACAGTAGGATGAAGTTGATCTACCTAACAACTACAGTAGGATGAAGGTGATCTACCTAACAACTACAGTAGGATGAAGGTGATCTACCTAACAACTACAGTAGGATGAAGGTGATCTACCTAACAACTACAGTAGGATGAAGGTGATCTACCTAACAACTACAGTAGGATGAAGTTGATCTACCTAACAACTACAGTAGGATAAATGTGATCTACCTAACAACTACAGTAGGATGAAGGTGATCTACCTAACAACTACAGTAGGATGAAGGTGATCTACCAACCAACTTCAGTAGGATGAAGGTGATCTACCTAACAACTACAGTAGGATGAAGTTGATCTACCTAACAACTACAGTAGGATGAAGGTGATCTACCTAACAACTACAGTAGGATGAAGGTGATCTACCAACCAACTTCAGCAGGATGAAGTTGATCTACCTAACAACTACAGTAGGATGAAGTTGGTCTACCTAACAACTAGAGTAGGATGAAGTTGATCTACCTAACAACTACAGTAGGATGAAGGTGATCTACCTAACAACTACAGTAGCATTAAGTTGATCTACCTAACAACTACAGTAGGATGAAGTTGATCTACCTAACAACTAGAGTAGGATTAAGTTGATCGACCTAACAACTACAGTAGGATGAAGTTGATCTACCTAACAACTACAGTAGGATGAAGGTGATCTACCTAACAACTACAGTAGGATGAAGATGATCTGCCTAACAACTACAGTAGGATGAAGTTGATCTACCTAACAACTACAGTAGGATGAAGGTGATCTACCAACCAACTTCAGTAGGATGAAGGTGATCTACCTAACAACTACAGTAGGATGAAGTTGATCTACCTAACAACTACACTAGGATGAAGTTGATCGACCTAACAACTACAGTAAGATGAAGGTGATCTACCTAACAACTAGAGTAGGATGAAGGTGATCTACCTAACAACTACAGTAGCATTAAGTTGATCTACCTAACAACTACAGTAGGATGAAGTTGATCTACCTAACAACTAGAGTAGGATTAAGTTGATCTACCTAACAACTACAGTAGGATGAAGGTGATCTACCTAACAACTAGAGTAGGATGAAGGTGATCTACAAAACAACTAGAGTAGGATGATGTTGATCTACCTAACAACTACAGTAGGATGAAGGTGATCTACCTAACAACTACAGTAGGATGAAGGTGATCTAACTAACAACTAGAGTAGGATGAAGTTGATCTACCTAACAACTACAGTAGCATGAAGTTGAGCTACCTAACAACTAGAGTAGGATGAAGTTGATCTACCTAACAACTAGAGTAGGATGAAGTTGATCTACCTAACAACTACAGTAGCATTAAGTTGATCTACCTAACAACTACAGTAGGATGAAGTTGATCTACCTAACAACTAGAGTAGGATTAAGTTGATCTACCTAACAACTACAGTAGGATGAAGTTGATCTACCTAACAACTACAGTAGGATGAAGTTGATCTACATAACAACTAGAGTAGGATGAAGTTGATCTACATAACAACTAGAGTAACATAATGTTGATCTACCTAACAACTACAGTAGGATGAAGTTGATCTACCTAACAACTACAGTAGGATTAAGTTGATCTACCTAACAACTACAGTAGGATGAAGGTGATCTACCTAACAACTACAGTAGGATGAAGTTGATTTACCTAGTTGATTTACCTAACAACTACAGTAGGATGACGTTCATCTACCTAACAACTAAAGTAGGATGGAGGTGATCTATCTAACAACTACAGTAGGATGAAGGTGATCTACCTAACAACTAAAGTAGGATGAAGGTGATCTACCTAACAACTACAGTAGGATGAAGGTGATCTACCTAACAACTACAGTAGGATGAAGGTGATCTACAAAACAACTAGAGTAGGATGAAGTTGATCTACCTAACAACTACAGTAGGATGAAGGTGATCTACCTAACAACTACAGTAGGATGAAGATGATCTGCCTAACAACTACAGTAGGATGAAGGTGATCTACCTAACAACTAAAGTAGGATGAAGGTGATCTACCTAACAACTACAGTAGGATGAAGTTGATCTACCTAACAACTACAGTAGGATGAAGGTGATCTACCTAACAACTACAGTAGGATGAAGTTGATCTACCTAACAACTACAGTAGGATGAAGGTGATCTACCTAACAACTACAGTAGGATGAAGTTGGTCTACCTAACAACTACAGTAGGATGAAGTTGATCTACCTAACAACTACAGTAGGATGAAGTTGATCTACCTAACAACTACAGTAGGATGAAGTTGATCTACCTAAAAAACTACAGTAGATTGAAGTTGATCTACCTAACAACTACAGTAGGATGAAGTTGATCTACCTAACAACTAAAGTAGGATGAAGGTGATCTACCTAACAACTACAGTAGGATGAAGTTGATCTACCTAACAACTAGAGTAGGATGAAGGTGAAATACCTAACAACTACAGTAGGATGAAGTTGATCTACCTAACAACTACAGTAGGATGAAGGTGATCTACCTAACAACTACAGTAGGATGAAGGTGATCTACCTAACAACTACAGTAGGATGAAGGTGATCTACCTAACAACTACAGTAGGATGAAGTTGATCTACCTAACAACTACAGTAGGATGAATGTGATCTACCTAACAACTACAGTAGGATGAAGGTGATCTACCTAACAACTACAGTAGGATGAAGGTGATCTACCAACCAACTTCAGTAGGAGTAGGATGAAGTAGGATGAAGTTGATCTACCTAAAAAACTACAGTAGATTGAAGTTGATCTACCTAACAACTACAGTAGGATGAAGTTGATCTACCTAACAACTAAAGTAGGATGAAGGTGATCTACCTAACAACTACAGTAGGATGAAGTTGATCTACCTAACAACTAGAGTAGGATGAAGGTGAAATACCTAACAACTACAGTAGGATGAAGTTGATCTACCTAACAACTACAGTAGGATGAAGGTGATCTACCTAACAACTACAGTAGGATGAAGGTGATCTACCTAACAACTACAGTAGGATGAAGGTGATCTACCTAACAACTACAGTAGGATGAAGTTGATCTACCTAACAACTACAGTAGGATGAATGTGATCTACCTAACAACTACAGTAGGATGAAGGTGATCTACCTAACAACTACAGTAGGATGAAGGTGATCTACCAACCAACTTCAGTAGGATGAAGGTGATCTACCTAACAACTACAGTAGGATGAAGTTGATCTACCTAACAACTACAGTAGGATGAAGGTGATCTACCTAACAACTACAGTAGGATGAAGGTGATCTACCAACCAACTTCAGCAGGATGAAGTTGATCTACCTAACAACTACAGTAGGATGAAGTTGGTCTACCTAACAACTAGAGTAGGATGAAGTTGATCTACCTAACAACTACAGTAGGATGAAGGTGATCTACCTAACAACTACAGTAGCATTAAGTTGATCTACCTAACAACTACAGTAGGATGAAGTTGATCTACCTAACAACTAGAGTAGGATTAAGTTGATCGACCTAACAACTACAGTAGGATGAAGTTGATCTACCTAACAACTACAGTAGGATGAAGTTGATCTACATAACAACTAGAGTAGGATGAAGTTGCTCTACCTAACAACTACAGTAACATAATGTTGATCTACCTAACAACTAGAGTAGGATGAAGTTGATCTACCTAACAACTACAGTAGGATTAAGTTGATCTACCTAACAACTACAGTAGGATGAAGGTGATCTACCTAACAACTACAGTAGGATGAAGTTGATTTACCTAACAACTACAGTAGGATGACGTTCATCTACCTAACAACTAAAGTAGGATGGAGGTGATCTATCTAACAACTACAGTAGGATGAAGTTGATCTACCTAACAACTAAAGTAGGATGAAGGTGATCTACCTAACAACTACAGTAGGATGAAGGTGATCTACCTAACAACTACAGTAGGATGAAGGTGATCTACAAAACAACTAGAGTAGGATGAAGTTGATCTACCTAACAACTACAGTAGGATGAAGGTGATCTACCTAACAACTACAGTAGGATGAAGATGATCTGCCTAACAACTACAGTAGAATGAAGTTGATCTACCTAACAACTACAGTAGGATGAAGGTGATCTACCAACCAACTTCAGTAGGATGAAGGTGATCTACCTAACAACTACAGTAGGATGAAGTTGATCTACCTAACAACTACACTAGGATGAAGTTGATCGACCTAACAACTACAGTAGGATGAAGGTGATCTACCTAACAACTAGAGTAGGATGAAGGTGATCTACCTAACAACTACAGTAGCATTAAGTTGATCTACCTAACAACTACAGTAGGATGAAGGTGATCTACCTAACAACTAGAGTAGGATGAAGTTGATCTACCTAACAACTACAGTAGCATGAAGTTGATCTACCTAACAACTACAGTAGGATGAAGTTGATCTACCTAACAACTAGAGTAGGATGAAGGTGATCTACCTAACAACTACAGTAGCATTAAGTTGATCTACCTAACAACTACAGTAGGATGAAGTTGATCTACCTAACAACTAGAGTAGGATTAAGTTGATCTACCTAACAACTACAGTAGGATGAAGTTGATCTACCTAACAACTACAGTAGGATGAAGTTGATCTACATAACAACTAGAGTAGGATGAAGTTGATCTACATAACAACTAGAGTAACATAATGTTGATCTACCTAACAACTACAGTAGGATGAAGTTGATCTACCTAACAACTACAGTAGGATTAAGTTGATCTACCTAACAACTACAGTAGGATGAAGGTGATCTACCTCACAACTACAGTAGGATGAAGTTGA